>NC_133348.1:5623723-5848723 GCF_030506205.2 Paramisgurnus dabryanus | reverse complement strand
CTGTTGGTCAATGGCATAGTCTATTTTAGTTGCCTCAAAATAGCAACGCGCCAACAATGCGCCTGAACACACCTCGTTTTCAGACCAGAACGCCCATATCGTTAAAAAAATAGTAATTAATTTGTATTGCATTATAAGAATGAAAACATTTGTTTTTACACTTTACTGACATTGAATTTGTGTCAAACTTTGCAACCAGCCAACTGGTAGAACCAGCACATTTGTTATGGTTATAGAATGATTGGTTATACACTGTAAAAAAGTTAAAACAACTTGATCTGCAAGTCAGTTAAACTTATTTATATTATTGTAATAAGTTGACATAACAAAAACAAGTTGAAGTTGTTTAACTTAATTAATTAAGTTAAAGTAATAAAAATATATCTTGATTTGATGTCATATTAACAGTGTAGGTTTATAAATAGGTTATAGTGGTTATAAGTTTGATAAATGGCAATTAATTATTGAGACAGATTGATTAATAAAACAATAATACAACAGAGAAAATCATAACAGAAAAATAATTTGCTAGAGTTTTTTTCCTGTGATGTTACACAATGTATTTGCTCTTGTTCTACCTGCAGAAGATTGTATGCACAGCACTGGAAAAGACTACAGAGGCAAAATCAACATCACTCTAAGTGGATACCCCTGCCAACGCTGGGACTCTCAGACACCACACACACATGGCTACACCCCTTCAGCGTGAGAAATATGACTTACTTGGCATAAATTAGATTTAGTTCAATTTAGTAAAAGTACACAAAATGTTTCTTGCAGTTTTCCAGGAAAGTTTTTGGAAGATAACTATTGTAGAAAGCCTAATCAATGGCCCAGGCCCTGGTGCTATACAACAAATCCATCCAAAAGCACAGAATACTGCTCTATTCCTCATTGCAGTAAGCTTCACTCCTGTTAGCCTAAAGTTCATATCAAATAATTAGTTAATAACTGGTTATTTTAATTATTGGAAATCTTTTTTTTTGTAGCAATAAAACCAGCCCCAATTGTACCAGAGCTCACTTGTTTTACTGGAGAAGGACTTTACTACAGGGGCACCATTTCTGTGACCAGTTCAGGGAGAACCTGTCAGACATGGACATCTCAAACACCTCACAAACATAGAGAAACTCCAGAGAAGTACCCATGCAAGTAAGCATTAATGCATAAACGGGTGCTGATGGAGACTGAGCTAATATTTGGTTGTTACAATTTTTTTTAAATATGTCATTACTGTAAAATACATTACACTTTAGGAATGTACATTTTCTGTAAAACACAAATGGAGACTTTCCTTTAATAACAAAACAGTTACAACAGTTCATAGTGATCACCTGTCAAGCTCCCCTCCTCAAAAATGGCAACAATGTTGTCAGCTCTGACATAGAACCATTTAAGAATCAGCAAAGTCTTTATAAGGAAGTCGTGTCACTCCGTCGCCATATTTGTAACGTCTCCAGGGGCCGGTTGCACCAGGATGACATAAATGTATGTGGTTAACAGCTGAGACGCCATTTGTTTCACTGTGGTTACAAACTCACATTTACGCTAGCTAATAGATGACAAATGAAAGCTTACCCTCCTCTCACACATTTACAAGTGCGCTGTCCCTCAAGATGCATGTGTGACATGCAGATCCATCAAACCAGCACATTAACTTCACAAACCATGCCTTTCCCGTTTGCACAAAAGGTCATAATTTGGCGATTAATCCTAACATTTCTGAATTAAAATGAAATTAAACAAACTTTTAATACGTTTTATACTTTGTCTTTGTAAATATCTAAGTATGATGATATAAGAATTTATTGATGCAGTCTTTCACTCTGCAGGCATGAAAGTCTAGTGCTTGTGTATCCTACAGCAGCGGTTTCCAAACCTTTTTTCCTGCGCACCCCTTCTATGGCCCAAACAGGTTGGCGCACCCCCAATCCCCACTTTGTTTTCTCGCCATAAAGACTCATGTTTAATCATACGCAAATAACCAGGGGGCGGTTGTCATGGTTCTGCCAGTTTATCCTGTGTTTAATCTAGCCTTGTGGCAGAATCATGACATGCCCATGTTCTGTGTGGGATCACGTGGTCTGAGTACTGGTTTTACTAGACCACGTGTTCCCGGTGTCTTGTCACTTTTACCTCGCTCCCTTGTCACTCTCATTGTTTTATTCATGTCACCTGTTGTCTTCATTAGTTCTCCTCTATTTAAGGTCCTTGTGTTTGTTAGTCTGTGCCTGTTCATTGTTGTTCCATGTGTTATTCTATGCCTCATTACATCCGTGAGAACTTTGTCAGTTTAGTCTAGTTATCCCGTGTATTGTGTTCTATTAGTTTATTGTTCAGTGTTTTCAAGCTTAGTGTCCCATCATATTCTGTTATCCTATTTATGTTATTTGTTTATTTGTGTGTTTGTGTTTCAATAAATCCATATTTTGGTACATCTGTGTCTGCACTTGGGTTCTGTCTTACGTTTCGTGACAGAATGAACAGGCCCACTGAACCCAGCAGACACATGGACCTAGTGGGTGCCTTTGCCTGTTTTCGAGGCTCAAGGTTGGCGATCCGCAGAACACCCTCCTTTAGGGGGACCGCCATGTCTGTTTGTGCCCCTAATTGCCAGATGGCGGCTGCAACCAGAGCTCCTCTTCCCGTCCCGCTTTTTCCCATCATGGAGGGTAGGGCCATGGGGGGTGTGGCCCTAAGCAATCAGAGACCCTCCTCTCCTACCCCAGAAAGCTCCACTCCACCTGTCTCCCTCCGTGGTAAACGTGAGAGGAGGGTTTCATGGGATTCACCATCCGAGGGGTCCTCGTCGGAGTTTGCTGCTCCTATCACCGTGCTCACCTCCCCTGCCACGGCTTCTGCGCCACGCCCAAGGAGAAAGAAGAAGAGGAGGGGGCTCACCAGGCAACCAGCGCAGCTCCAGCCGTCGACACAGCCGGCGCAGCCTCTGCCACAGCCCGCTGCAGCGTCTCCTGTCTCGGCTTCCCAGCCCCAGCAGTTATTAATCATTGCTATCATTGTATAATGTAGAAAATATTTCTCTGCTGTCATTATTTCCAAACATGTTATGCCATTTATGCCTCCAAACATGTTAATAATGTTAGGTATGATTACACTTGTATATAATCTACATATTATGTAATCTACATATTATGTATCTTTCGCAGTAACTGTTGCACTGTAGAAGAGTGGGTTAAGCAAAGGAAATTGTATAGAAGTGTTGCACACTTCTTGCACACAGCAGGCTTTCAAAAAAGTCAGCAAAAAAGGAGGGGCCTGTGCCCCATTAAAGCTTTATGTCTAGCAACGCCCCTGGTTCCAGGCATTTGAAGTGGAACGTAAACAGAAAACATGGCTTCTTAAGGCTCGTACAGATTACATGACTTTTAAACATCGGTCCAAACTGTGCAGGTCACACTTCAGTAAAACATCAAGTTAAACATCTTTACAAAGTGTTCTGGAGCCATTATATAAAAGCGCTGCATGTCGCTTAAATAACTTGGTATAATTTGACCATATCTTCATGCTAACAGATAATAACGACATAATTTCACGCCATAATATAAAAAAACAAGCTGCGTTTAAATTAAAGTGTCTAAAACAACCCTACAAGCAGAGAAGTACAATTTATAGTCTATTCCTTGAAGTTTTCCTCTCACGACGCAAGACTCTATGGGCGCCGCCATTGCCCTCCGACTTATTTTTCTGAAGTCGGGGTAGGTGAACAGTTTGATACCCAATATGAATGGTTTTAAGCAAGCATTACGTTGTGATTCATCCCAATGTATGAATCACAAACAAACAATCTCTATTTGTCAGAGGTAGTCTAGACTTACTCATAGAAACACAATTGCGCTTGGGGAATGTGATTGTTCGAGCCTGGTCAAGTTTGAAAACATAAAATGGCAGGCAAGAAAGTGGCTGGAGCACAAATTTAGTGTAAATCGTCTCGGTTACGTATGTAACCCTCGTTCCCTGAAGGAAGGGAACGGAGACGTCACGTTGTGACCGACGAATTGGGAACCGCTCCGTGGGTGACCTATCTACTTCGAGAAACTATAAAAACGCCAATGAACTTGGCATGCAGGTATTTGCATAATGCCGGCGCCGCCCCGCCAGGTGCGTATATAAGGCGCAGGTGCACAATACCAAATTAGCTATATTATTGCTGAGAAGCCGAGCAACAGTGCCCGGCCTGAAAACAGCAATGGAACAGCAAACTGTGGCGACGGGACGTGACGTCTCCGTTCCCTTCCTTCAGGGAACGAGGGTTACATACGTAACCGAGACGTTCCCTTTCAATCGGTCACTACGACGTCACGTTGTGACCGACGAATTGGGAATCCCTACCAAAACGCCACTGCAGCTGAACCCTTCCAGTGCCTGCAAAAGCCCTCCGCTCTCCACATAAGGGGCGGAACCTAAGGCGAAATGCAGAAGGCCGGTCACTACCTGTTCCTTAACCCACGATAGTGAAGCAGCGAACTGGGGAAGCGTCTAAACTGAGCGGAGCTAGAACACTGCGGAAGCCACCCCCTAAGAAGGTACACCCCACGGAGTATACACACAAATGAACCCCACGTAGGGGACAAATGTGGACGCCTAGCCTACCCAGGTTTACAGAAAATACAACAGTGATAGGTTGACAGCGGATGCTCCGCAACATCGGCTATCATGGCGGTGGAGAAGAGACAAAAACAGTTTTTGTAACGTTTTTGCTCCGACGGCCTTCCATAATGGTGCAAACGTACAGCACCAAAATAGAGGCTCCAAGCCGACACACGAGCCGACCCTCGGCATTCTTAACTAGTTAGTAGAAAGAACCCGAGTGGAAACCGGCTCGACACGAGCACTATAGAATCTTGTGAACGTATTGGGTGTTGCCCAACCTGCAGCTCTACAAATATCTGTTAGCGAGGAACCGCAAGCCAGTGCCCAAGATGATGCCACACTGCGTGTAGAGTGAGCACGTAAATTAAATGGACAAGGCACATTCTGCTTTTGATATGCAAGGGCTATAGTATCCACAATCCAATGGGACATCCTCTGCTTGGTGACAGCTTTTCCTTTCTGCTGACCACCGAAACATATAAAGAGCTGATCTGAGGTCCTAAAGCTTTGCGTCCTGTCTATATACACACGTAGTGCACGAACAGGGCATAACAAAGCCATGGCTGGGTCTGCCTCCTCCAAAGGCAGCGCTTGCAGGTTCACCACCTGATCTCTGAAAGGAGTGGTGGGAACTTTGGGCACAAAGCCGGGCCGGGGTCTCAGGGTTACGCTAGATGCAGCCGGCCCGAACTGAAGGCACGAATCGTCGACCGAAAATGCATGAATATCCCCTATCCTCTTAACAGAAGCCAAAGCAAGGAGAGTTAATGTTTTCATAGTAAGAAATTTAACACTCACACTATGCAGAGGCTCAAATGGGGCTTCCTGGAGTGATTTCAGCACCAATGACAGGTCCCAAGGAGGAATAGAGGGAGGACGCGAAGGATTCAGTCTTCGAGCGCCTCTAAGAAATCTAATGACCAGGTCGTGCTGACCCACTGTCCTACCGTTTACGGGTAAATGGTGAGCTGATATCGCAGCAATATCGACTTTAATAGTGGATGGTGACAGCCTATTCTCCAAACGACGCTGGAGATACAAAAGCACAACACTAATCGGGCATTCTCGGGGGTTTTCACTTTGGGAAGAACACCAGTCGACAAACAGGTTCCATTTAAGGGCGTAAGCCTGTCTCGTAGACGGGGCTCGCGCAGCAGCAATAGTGTTAGATACCTCTTGCGGTAAATCACTCATATATTCCATGCCCCGTCCAGAGACCACACATGGAGGTTCCACAGGTTGGGGCGCGGGTGCCATAATGTGCCCTCTTGTTGAGAAAGAAGGTCCTTCCTCAGGGGAATTTTCCAAGGAGGGGCTGTCGCGAGGAGAGAGAGTTCTGGAAACCAACTCCTGGTTGTCCAATACGGTGCCACCAACAGCACGCTCTCCTCGTCCTCCCGGATTTTGCATAGGGTTTGCGCAATGAGGCTCACCGGAGGGAACGCGTATTTGCGCATGTTTCGCGGCCAGCTGTGCGCCAATGCATCCACGCCGAGCGAGTCGTCGGCTAGTGAATAGAACAGGCGACAATGGGTCGTCTCTGGGGAAGCAAACAGATCTATCTGCGCTTTGCCGAAACGTCTCCAAATCTGCTGAACCGCAATGGGGTGGAGCCGCCATTCGCCGGGACGCGCAGCCCGAGAGAGCGCATCCGCCTCTACGTTAAGCGTGCCCGGGATGTAAATGGCACGAAGAGACCTCAAATTCTTCTGACTCCAAGTGAGGAGGTGACGGGCGAGATGCAACAGGTGACGCGAGCGTAAACCGCCTTGACGATTGATGTACGCCACAGTCGCAGTGTTGTCTGTGCGAACTAATACATCTTTGCCCCGTAACTCGTTGCTGAAACGGACGAGCGCAAGATATACAGCCCACATTTCTCGGCAATTTATGTGCCAATGCAGCTGGGGTGCCGTCCAGACCCCCGAAGCCGCAAGCCCATCGTACGTGGCCCCCCACCCCGTGTCTGAGGCATCTGTGCATACTATTGCATGCCTGGAGACCTGTCTCAGAGGCACACCGGCTCGGAGAAACGCACGGTCTGACCACGGAGTGAAAGTGCGACGACACGCAGGTGTTATGATAACACGGTGAGTGCCGCGCAGCCACGCTCTCCTCGGGACTCGGTCGTGTAGCCAATGCTGAAGCGGTCGCATATGCAGCAGTCCGAGTGGTGTCACAGCTACTGCCATATGCCCCAAAAGCTTCTGAAACTGTTTCAGCGGGACCGCGCTCTTGCTCTTGAATGTATTCAGGCAAGTCAGAAATGACTGTACACGCGCTTCTGTTAAACGAGCTGTCAAATCGACCGAGTCCAGTTCCATCCCGAGAAAAGAGATTCTCTGCACGGGGCAAAGCTTGCTCTTTTCCCAGTTGACCCGAAGACCCAAACGAGCGAGGTGTTCCAGAGTTAAATCTCTGTGATCGCACAGCGTCTGACGTGTTTGAGCTATTATGAGCCAATCGTCTAGATACGCGAGAATGCACACACCTTTCTCTCTCAGGGGTTTTAAAGCCCCCTCCACTACTTTGGTGAATACACGGGCGATAGAGAGAGCCCGAATGGGAGGACTTTGTACTGGTATGCTCGCCCCTCGAACGCAAAGCGGAGAAACGGCCTGTGCCGGGGGAGAATCGATACGTGAAAGTACGCGTCCTTCAGGTCGATGGATGCGAACCAAACGTTCGAAAGAATGCATGGAAATATGCGTTTGGGCGTCAGCATCTTGAATGGCATTCTGTGAAGTGCACGGTTCAGTGAACGCAGGTCCAGGATCGGTCGCAAGCCGCCGCTTTTCTTGGGTACAATAAAGTAAGGGCTGTAAAACCCCGACCTCATCTCGGCTGGAGGGACCGGCTCGATCGCGTCCTTCGCCAATAGGACAGGGATCTCCGCACGGAGGACGTGCGCATCGGCAGCTCTCACCGCAGTGAAACGAACGCCGGAGAATTTGGGGGGACGCCGGGCAAATTGGATCGCATAGCCGAGACGAATCGTGCTTAAAAGCCAACGCGACGGGCTGGGAAGCTGTTCCCACGCCCCCAGATACCGTGCGAGGGGGACTAAAGGCACGATCGGTGTACCCGCGGCGGGCGCAACGGAGGTGATCGCCGGTGTGTGCGTATTGGCCGCACCAACAGCAGTGTTGTGTGTGATAACACTCACCTGAGTCCGTTGCTGGGTGGGCGAGTAAGGGAGGCTCTGCTGAAGACACCTCACACCACTTGATGCACCCTCTGGCGAAGGCGGAGGAAGACGATGGGTTATGAGCCCGTAGCTGTCTCCTACCGTCTGAGAAGTTGGAGAGCGCGGTGGGGTTATGAGCCCGTGCGTCGCTCTCGTTCTCCTCTGATGAGTCGGAGAACGAGGGGGGGTTACGAGCCCGCTCGTGTCTCCGGCGCTCATCTGAAGACCTAGAGATGGAAGTGGAATTTGCTCTTTTTGTGAAATTGTGGGTGCCGACTGAAAAGTCGGCGGAACAGAAAATTGAAACAAAAGATTCCCCAACCGGCCCTCCTCCGGTGGGGGGAGTGGTGCCTTCAACATCTCCCGAAGAGCGATCCCCTCCATCTCTAGGTCGCCCGTCTCAGGGCCGCTTCGATCTCCTCTTTCCACCCTTCGAAGCGGGCTGAGCGGGCGGGGCAGGCTGCTGACGACCGGTTCCTCACTTCTTAGAAGAGCCCCGGGGAGGAACGGAGGCGGCCGCCGCAGGACGCCCTCGACGAGGAGCAGGCTGAGGCGCCGACGTGGACGGGGCAGGCGCAGGACGCTTCCGACGTGGCATGATCTGAGCGATGGCCTCAGTCTGCTTCTTGGCCGCGGAGAATTGCTGGGCAAACTCTTCGACCGTCTCGCCGAACAGGCCGGTCTGGGAAACCGGAGCATTCAGGAGCCGGGTCTTATCAGCATCCTTCATGTCCGCCAGACACAGCCAGAGATGGCGTTCCTGGACTACCAGAGTATACATCGCACGCCCGACGGCCTCCCGCCTGCAGGTCCCTCAGAGTCTTAGCCTGGTGAACCTGCAGCAATGCCATGGCATGCAGTGCAGAGGCTGCCTCCCCACAAGCCTTGTAAGCAGCACCGGTCAGCGCCGAAGACAGCTTACAGGCCCGTGAGGGGAGAGTAGGCTGGTCCCGCCAGGAGGAAGCAACACCGGCCGGACACAACTGCATTGCGACCGGCCGCTCCACTGACGGGATACCAGTGTACCCCTTGGCATCTCCACCCTCGAGAGCCCGAGAGAGCGCATCCGCCTCTACGTTAAGCGTGCCCGGGATGTAAATGGCACGAAGAGACCTCAAATTCTTCTGACTCCAAGTGAGGAGGTGACGGGCGAGATGCGACAGGTGACGCGAGCGTAAACCGCCTTGACGATTGATGTACGCCACAGTCGCAGTGTTGTCTGTGCGAACTAATACATCTTTGCCCCGTAACTCGTTGCTGAAACGGACGAGCGCAAGATATACAGCCCACATTTCTCGGCAATTTATGTGCCAATGCAGCTGGGGTGCCGTCCAGACCCCCGAAGCCGCAAGCCCATCGTACGTGGCCCCCCACCCCGTGTCTGAGGCATCTGTGCATACTATTGCATGCCTGGAGACCTGTCTCAGAGGCACACCGGCTCGGAGAAACGCACGGTCTGACCACGGAGTGAAAGTGCGACGACACGCAGGTGTTATGATAACACGGTGAGTGCCGCGCAGCCACGCTCTCCTCGGGACTCGGTCGTGTAGCCAATGCTGAAGCGGTCGCATATGCAGCAGTCCGAGTGGTGTCACAGCTACTGCCATATGCCCCAAAAGCTTCTGAAACTGTTTCAGCGGGACCGCGCTCTTGCTCTTGAATGTATTCAGGCAAGTCAGAAATGACTGTACACGCGCTTCTGTTAAACGAGCTGTCAAATCGACCGAGTCCAGTTCCATCCCGAGAAAAGAGATTCTCTGCACGGGGCAAAGCTTGCTCTTTTCCCAGTTGACCCGAAGACCCAAACGAGCGAGGTGTTCCAGAGTTAAATCTCTGTGATCGCACAGCGTCTGACGTGTTTGAGCTATTATGAGCCAATCGTCTAGATACGCGAGAATGCACACACCTTTCTCTCTCAGGGGTTTTAAAGCCCCCTCCACTACTTTGGTGAATACACGGGCGATAGAGAGAGCCCGAATGGGAGGACTTTGTACTGGTATGCTCGCCCCTCGAACGCAAAGCGGAGAAACGGCCTGTGCCGGGGGAGAATCGATACGTGAAAGTACGCGTCCTTCAGGTCGATGGATGCGAACCAAACGTTCGAAAGAATGCATGGAAATATGCGTTTGGGCGTCAGCATCTTGAACGGCATTCTGTGAAGTGCACGGTTCAGTGAACGCAGGTCCAGGATCGGTCGCAAGCCGCCGCTTTTCTTGGGTACAATAAAGTAAGGGCTGTAAAACCCCGACCTCATCTCGGCTGGAGGGACCGGCTCGATCGCGTCCTTCGCCAATAGGACAGGGATCTCCGCACGGAGGACGTGCGCATCGGCAGCTCTCACCGCAGTGAAACGAACGCCGGAGAATTTGGGGGGACGCCGGGCAAATTGGATCGCATAGCCGAGACGAATCGTGCTTAAAAGCCAACGCGACGGGCTGGGAAGCTGTTCCCACGCCCCCAGATACCGTGCGAGGGGGACTAAAGGCACGATCGGTGTACCCGCGGCGGGCGCAACGGAGGTGATCGCCGGTGTGTGCGTATTGGCCGCACCAACAGCAGTGTTGTGTGTGATAACACTCACCTGAGTCCGTTGCTGGGTGGGCGAGTAAGGGAGGCTCTGCTGAAGACACCTCACACCACTTGATGCACCCTCTGGCGAAGGCGGAGGAAGACGATGGGTTATGAGCCCGTAGCTGTCTCCTACCGTCTGAGAAGTTGGAGAGCGCGGTGGGGTTATGAGCCCGTGCGTCGCTCTCGTTCTCCTCTGATGAGTCGGAGAACGAGGGGGGGTTACGAGCCCGCTCGTGTCTCCGGCGCTCATCTGAAGACCTAGAGATGGAAGTGGAATTTGCTCTTTTTGTGAAATTGTGGGTGCCGACTGAAAAGTCGGCGGAACAGAAAATTGAAACAAAAGATTCCCCAACCGGCCCTCCTCCGGTGGGGGGAGTGGTGCCTTCAACATCTCCCGAAGAGCGATCCCCTCCATCTCTAGGTCGCCCGTCTCAGGGCCGCTTCGATCTCCTCTTTCCACCCTTCGAAGCGGGCTGAGCGGGCGGGGCAGGCTGCTGACGACCGGTTCCTCACTTCTTAGAAGAGCCCCGGGGAGGAACAAAGGCGGCCGCCGCAGGACGCCCTCGACGAGGAGCAGGCTGAGGCGCCGACGTGGACGGGGCAGGCGCAGGACGCTTCCGACGTGGCATGATCTGAGCGATGGCCTCAGTCTGCTTCTTGGCCGCGGAGAATTGCTGGGCAAACTCTTCGACCGTCTCGCCGAACAGGCCGGTCTGGGAAACCGGAGCATTCAGGAGCCGGGTCTTATCAGCATCCTTCATGTCCGCCAGACACAGCCAGAGATGGCGTTCCTGGACTACCAGAGTAGACATCGCACGCCCGACGGCCTCCCGCCTGCAGGTCCCTCAGAGTCTTAGCCTGGTGAACCTGCAGCAATGCCATGGCATGCAGTGCAGAGGCTGCCTCCCCACAAGCCTTGTAAGCAGCACCGGTCAGCGCCGAAGACAGCTTACAGGCCCGTGAGGGGAGAGTAGGCTGGTCCCGCCAGGAGGAAGCAACACCGGCCGGACACAACTGCATTGCGACCGGCCGCTCCACTGACGGGATACCAGTGTACCCCTTGGCATCTCCACCCTCGAGAGAGGTGAGGGGTGAAGGTTGAAACGGCCGGTTCCGGGCGGAAAACGGGGTTTTCCACGACCGCGTCAGCTCTTCATGCACCTCGGGGAAGAAGGGCACCGGGGGCGAGGACTGAGAAGCCCTGGCACCCCCGAAGTACCAATCATCGAGGCAGGACGGTTCGGGTGGGGGAGGTTCAGTCCACTCCAAGCCGACCGCCGCCGCCGCCCGAGCGAGCATGGCTGCCATCTCGGGGTCGAACGCAGGACCCGCAACCCGACCCGAAGGCGGGAGCGGATCCGGATCGACGTCCGAGGCTGACAACCCCCCCTCCGACGGTACGGTGGACATCGCGTCGGGTGGAGGCTCGACAGAGCGCGAGGACACCGTAGAACACGGGCCACTCGTCTCCATCGGGACCTCCGCTGGCAACGGATCAGGGCGCTGGGAGCTACTGGACGAACCAGCAGACCGACCCAGCACCGTTATGCGGAGGTCATCCTTCGCAAGTCTGGTAACTGCGCTCTTAGCAGTACCAGACTTGGAAGGCGGGTGCCGTTCCCGGAGAAACAACACCCGTCTCCGCAAATCCGCCATAGTCATGCCCTCGCAGACAGAGCATGAGCTATCACGCAACGCTGCCTCTACGTGCTGGAGCCCCAGACACCAAAGACAACGCTCATGGCCATCCCGGGGAGCGATGAACACACCGGATCCAGAAACTGAGCACGGGCGGAATGCCATCTTTAAAAAGACGCACCCGACCGTGACACGAAAGAGTGGCTGTCTTTAAAAAGACACAAAGCTCAAACGTGCTGCTCTTTTAGAGAAATCACTTTTTGTGCAAGCTGGTGAAACACACAGGGAGAGGCAACGCACTCACTCGAACTCAAATCCTAAAATGAAAGAGATAGAGAGAGAGAAAGGGTGGAGAAACACTGCGAGCCTCCGCTGAGGTGTCTTCGCCCAACCAACTTCAGCAAGCTGAGATCTTTTTCCTCCAAGAACAGGGATCTACGAAGATCAGTATACGCTTCTCGAGAGCAGATGTCTGCCGGCTTCGAAGCAATAAAAGCTAATTTGGTATTGTGCACCTGCGCCTTATATACGCACCTGGCGGGGCGGCGCCGGCATTATGCAAATACCTGCATGCTCAAGTTCATTGGCGTTTTTATAGTTTCTCGAAGTAGATAGGTCAGATAGGGCGATAGGGCGCCTCTCAGGTTCACGGCTCCGCTGCTGTTTAAGCGGTGGAGTGCTGGAAGCCTTCCTTTTGAAAGGGGCGAGACGGAAACGCAGCACCGCAGGGGGAAGAAGTTCACAGTGGGCGCAGGACCCAGGCAGGCGCACTCATCGTGGGAATCATGGGAATCATCCATGGGCAAAGGGGCTCAGCACGAGCCACAATGCCGAACAACATTATATCAGCGTGCTTCTGGAAATTCGCTCTTGAATGGAAATTCGCTCTTTTGTGCTCAACTGGAAAGCGGCAGGGGAATACGCTAGGTCTTGATTCCGCTGCAGGGCTTATGTCGACAGCAAGTAAGGCTGCTTCTTCTGAGCAGCAAGAGGATCGCACTGAAGGAGAAAAAGTTTCTGCCTTCGACTCGGACTTATAAAGGGCGTATACCCTCCCCCTTTTGCAGGCTTAAACGCCATTTGTCTGTAATTTTTACAGACATTAACCAATAGGCTTCAATCGCGGAGTGAACATGTCACAATGAAGGGTTCGGAGTCAATAGCAAGTTAACAATGTTTATTTAGAAAAGAGATAGATGCAGAGCAAAGTCAATATTTCTAGAACCACACACGGCAACCCCCTCGACTCACTCTGGATGTAATCACTACTGTCGGTATGAAGCACACACGAGAGTGAGTCAACACTATAGAAAAATAGTCCAGTTCAGATCTTGAAAAGAGAGAGCCACCCACGTTCACCGTCGTTGACACCAGCACAATCACCTCACGCGACAGAGGGCATGAAACACGCACAACTGAAGGTGGATGAAAGGCGGAAATGGACGATGTTAAATCCAATGTTCAAAGACTGGAGGTAATCCACTGCGGATGCAAATGTAGCTGACGCAACCCGGAAGTGACTGGTGTACCGCCTGAATACGAAGCGAACCAGCTGTTCCGAGAAACAATCAGAGTCAATAGAGTTCATATAATCCACAATGTGCGATACCTGGATACACCACTCATGGAATGGAGACAGCAGGAGAAACCCGAAAGCAACTGGTGTACCGCCTGAATACGAAGCGAACCAGCTGTTTCCGGGAAAACAAACAGAGTCAATGAGGATGGCAAATATAATCCACAGGCGAGAGGATCCCGGGTGAAGACGAGCCTCTGGACGCCAAAAGCCAAACCTGGAGTAACTAGAGAGAATACACAGAAACGTCCGACAAGACAAGGCTGGGTAGCAAGACAATGAGCGCGCAACGAGAGACAGGACGGCGTGGAATATATAAAGGGAAAAGTAAACAAGACACCACCGGTGAACAATTGCCGAAACGAGCGGGCGGGGTTTAGTGAACACATGAGGAACCTTCACCACAGGTAAATAAACAAACACATACCCCACACACCACCATCGATCACCCAGAAGTCATGACAGAACAGGAGTTTCCCCCATAGCGTCAGCTGCTGATGGCATGTGAAGTGAACCGTATTGATAGGGAACAATGGCTTGTCATATTTATTTACTATTATGTTTATTTATTATATTTAATAAACAAATGTATTATATTTTGAGGTATCAAAAGGTATCACATTTATTTTTAATTTATTTTTTAAATAGAAAATAACTGACAAGTATTACAAAATTGTATGAATGTACATTTGTAGTGTTTACTGTCAGTATCCTTCAGCTGTTTCCAGTTACGAGTTTGTCTCTAGTTGTATCATGGTAAATAGTGAGTGATGGCGCCCGCCATGTACAAAATAGTGAACGCTTAATGTAGTGCACTATATATGAGATTATTGGAGGTACACTGTGTCTAGATGGTGCAACAGGTGTAATTTTTACATAGGACGTAAAGCGCATTTTAGCTTACCATCAGGTGTACGCCGAGCTGGTGCAACTGACCCCAGGTCTTGTAAGAAAAACACATACAAGACCTGTCGATTCTGTGCATGCGTAAAGTCCCTCTCTTAGAAGATTCCAATTCATGTTCATATCAGTACCAGTGACGGTTATTAATATTAAATCTCTTGTAATCAGTAAATGATTTTCAGTTTTGTGTGAATTATTCCTTTAACATTAAGAATCATTGAATTGCAGAGGTCTTGAAAATAATTACTGCAGGAATCCTGGTGGTGGCATTGAGCCCTGGTGTTACACCACAGACCCTGAAAAACCCGTGGAATACTGCAATGTGCCCATGTGTGAAGATCAACCTCAGCCTGGTACGTATTATTGGTGTCAGTATCTTATTCTACATAAATAAGATGTATAAAAAATACAGCTTCTGCTTAAAGTCATTTTGTAAGCAAAGTTGGAGAGAGCGGGGCACAACCTAATGCTTTTTGGTTATGACTCAATCGTTGAAAAAACTTTGAGTTCGATTTATTATATTTTTACACAGGCAACACACACATCTCTGCTACAAATAAACATTTGACGTTTGTTTCTAGTACAGTACTTACCATTTAATCTAATTCTGAGATAACAAAGTTTGATTTTAGCCATTCATTTAATTATGATTTCAATCTTTGACATGACCTTATTTAATCAATTTTAAAGATATCAAAAATTATGTCAACTTATTTTTGTTCATAAGACAGGTACATTTATTTTGTTGGCAGCCATCAATCATTAGTGTGTAACCTTTTTAAAACAAAGGCAAGAATTAGGCTAACGACAGCTGTTTTTGTATCATTAGTGCTGTTCACATTAGGGGTAAGTTGTAACACAACGTTATAACTAACCTTGCTGGGTGAAAATATTTTCAAATCACCCAAAAAAAGTTGCTAAGAAATCCCTGCTGAAAACACCAGCATACCAGCAAGACCAGCATATGTTGTGTTTTGGTGCTGGTTTGCTAGTGAACACAAGCCTAACCAGTATCAAACCAGCATAGTTTTGGTCATAAATCATGCTGGTCCATGCTGGTTTGATGTTGTTTTTTCAGCAGGGATGCTGACATATTTGAAAATGATGTTATGTTTTAGTCAACAAGACATCGACTAGATTATATAACTTTGGGTTTAGTAACTAAACTCAGAAACTGAAAAAAACTTGATGAAAAAATGTACTTGAATGCCACCAAAACACTCTTTCTTCAATAACTCTATGGAAAAACATTGAATCTTTCCAAAAAATTGCGGGATATCATCTTCTTGCAGCATGAAAACAATACTGGAAGAACAACTCGCTCAACGTGTGTTACAATTAACCCCGGCATTAGTTTGTTGCTCCGCTCACCTACCTCTAAGACTCTATGGGTGGGTTGCACCAATTAGGATTAGGTTTAAATCTGGTTTAAATCAAGGCTTATTTAATAATTCTGTTGCACCCCATTTTAAATCTGTCACGATTCTTTCAGCTTTTACTGTATGTATTTTTGAGTTAATTGTGATAGGATCGTTGCATTGCTACCTCTCTCCTATATTGTCATGTGGGGGAGCTACTGACCTCTGTTTTGTGTCCTATGTGTTCCCCAGTTTTGAGTCTGGCCCCACCCCCCTTGTTATCTAGTTAATGATTATTATTAGTAACTCCTCTTACCCGGTTTCCTTGATTAGTTTCCCTATTTAATGTCCAGGGGCCTCCTGTATAAAACTTTGCGTAGATTCCATCCTTAAAAAGTGCGTACGCACATAAGGCAGAATTACTCCAGAAACTGCGCAAAATTCCATTCCTAAATCCCAATGAGCAGAAGATTGTGCATACGTGCTTCTCCGCCCCATCTCTTCCCCGAAACAACCATAAATGGAGCATACAACCCTTCGTTTTAATGGGCATAATGTGGTCTGCACAGTGCTTTAAGTGGGCCGGAACGCGCCGGTACTAAGTACCGCTACTTCCAAATATAGCTCTTGAGCGTACCACCACCTCTCCGTGCGCACAGAACGTGCTTTTAGCGTACCGGAACGCTCATCTGCACATCTGTTTAAAAATCAGAGTTTTAATTTAATCCTTGGCTGCGCTGCCGCTTTTGAGAGCGCCCTTCACAATGTACGCTTCCTAATTCGTCCCACCGAGAGCAGAGACTACATAACCCATACACCCTTGCGTTTACAAGTTACAGTAAAAGCGCATGTGTCGCTTTATATGCCCAATATGCCCATCTTGTTTTATACTCTGAGTAGTAAAATAACAAGGTCAGAATCAGAGGACTTGCTGACTGACATCCCACCAAGCCAGAATGATATAGCTACAGGTCAGACACAAGCTTTTTCCAATACCCTTTTGTAGGTACGTGACAATCTCCGCTGTCGTGGCTGTCAGTTTGGTTCCCCTTGACGCAACTTCGGATTTCATCAGGCGATGTGCAGCGTAAAAACATTCTTGAAATTGTAATAGAAATTTAGTTTAATTGCTAAACTACAAGTGAACGAAATTTTAATGCATTTAAACGACATGCACAGTAGTTTTACCACCCGCAAAATGTAAAACAATGGGACAAAATAAAGTGAAGACTTTCTAGTATGAAATGGCCAGTATTTTGTTATTCTTGAACCCATAGACTGGACTTGGTGTCATTTTAAAGTTTATTATTCAAGCTCTTTCTATCTGAACAACTAGTTATAGCATTTAACCATGCTGAAAATTTTATTCCTATATCTACCTTTTGTACATTTTATTTATCCACAAACTTATAAAAGGATTTATTATTTTTTACAAGGTCTTCTGTTGGCTGCTGAATATAAACCCTATTTAAATATAGTAGTCGAGTCAGCAAAAAAAGCACCTCTTTTGGGCCACTTAAAGCACTGTGTCTGCATATCATTTTAATATGGATTGACGTTACAAAACTCAGGGAAATTTTTGTCGCTGTCCAATTGAAACCTGTCATTTAAAAAAAAAAAAAAAAAAAAAAAAACGCTACTTACCCATACGGCAAACAAATAAAAAAAAAATAAAACATAAATAAATATGGCAAAAATTAAATAAAAAAATATATATGTACACATATTAAAATATATTTTTGAAATTCAAAATATACACAAAATTCCAAAAAAATATATTTAGCCTTTCATATATTTGAATTCAAGGAAATACGTCGCATTGGAAGAAAAACTTTATGTTACGAACCTGTAAACATAACAATTTTTAAAAAGTTAAAATAGTTTCAACTTAAAAAATATACTTTATAAAATTAACTTATTTTGCATATATTTAAAATATACTTTTGGCCAGAGAAATTATTTTTTTTGCCTTATGGGTTTTTATGAAATTATAAAAAGACTGTTTAAACACTGGCATTGTCAAAGTTGATACTGGTTTCACAAATGACCAGACAGGTGTCATTATATTCATAACATTTTTAATGGAAAACAAACTCAGAGGGAGATTAAATGTTTTCCTCAAATACATGAAACATTAGCCTTTAGTGTTTGCTGAGTGAAGTAAAATACTTACTCATTTAGCCAAGTTCTTTATAGCCTTGCATTTCTAACACGCAGATGCGCTCATGACAGTGTTTGGCACTGCATTCACTGTAGAGGCTTCGTCTTTTCAATACTTTTCATCTGTTAAATATTTGCTTCATAGGCAGGTGCAACTCCTATATGCGATTTAAGTGATGATCTTTATCAGGGGTGGGGAACCCTGGTCCTGGAGGGCCATTGTCCTGCAGAGTTTAGTTCCAACCCTAATTAAACACCTGAAAAATCTATTTAAAGCCTTCCGGATTACTTGGAAATGAAATTCAGGTGTGTTTGATTAGGGTTGGAACTAAACTCTGCAGGACAGTGGCCCTCCAGGACCCAGGGTTCCCCACTCCTGATCTTTATGAATTAAACCGGAATTTTAAAACTAAATGTTTATAAAAACAAGAACAGAGTTTGTGTTCTTTCACTTCGCTCAAAAAGAGTGCATACGCACAGACGAGAGCATCCGTACGGTGCGCATTTATTTACGGCAAGTTTATTTTTTATAAATCCCAATATGTGCGTGGAAAATTGCGTACGCATATTTCAATGCCCATTTTGTGCGTACGCAACGTTTATTGTCTTCCTTACCTTTGTCATGTTGGTCATATTAATTTTGCCTTGTTTGGATCTTGATAGCTTTCTGTTATTTATTAAAACTCATTTGTGCCTGCATTTGGGTTCTGTCTTTAATAATCATGACAATATTTTGTTTTAAAATAAACAAGGTTACATTTAAACACGTTATTAAACAAACATCATTTTGATCCAGGTTTAAATTTTACAGTAAACCTAGATTATCTTTAACCCTGTTGCTTCATTACTTTAAACTCGGTTTTAAATGTCAGTAAGGGATTAACTTTAAACTTGCATATGAGGAGGTTTAAATAATTGTTTTTTTAATTGAATACATTTTTTTCAATTAAATGTGTGGGTAAATCATAGCGTGGTTTCGCTATTCAAAGATGCGTTATTATAACGTCTCAACAGAGTGAGTTTTGCGGCTCAGTAACATGTTTTGTTGGCTTTGAAGCGTCAAATCCAGGATACCCTCCTTATCCTACAGTACATACAAAGACATCTTTTTTAAATACACCAATCACACAAAAATCGCACAAAGATTATTAACAGCACCGGTGAGAGCTACTGGTGCTCATATGCACTTCTCTGTCCTGCGCTCCAGTCAGGAACTGAAGGGCAGTAAATGAACACATATGGCGGCGCCTCATTACAAATGCGTCGACACATTGCATTCATACATCACAATATCTGAGCTTCGCAATATTTCCTGCCACATTGCTCTTATAACGTTTACTTTGGTATGTGAGGAAAACGAGGACACAGAGATTACAAAAACTCTGGAAACTTTAAAGGGTTAGTTCACCCAAAAATGAAAATAATATCATTAATGACTCACCCTCATGTCGTTCCAAACTCGTTACCCTGCTGAAAAAAACAGCATACCAGCAAGACCAGCATATGTTGTGTTTTGGTGCTGGTTCGCTAGTGAACATCAGCTAAACCAGCATCATCACCAGTATTAGCACCAGCTAAACCAGCATCAAACCAGCATAGACCAGAATAATTTCCATGCTGGTCCATGCTGGTTTGATACTGTTTTTTCCCAGGGTAGACCTCCGTTCATCTTTGGAAATACAGTTTAGGATGTTTTATATTTAGTCTGAATGCTTTCGGACCCTCCAATGTAAATCTATGTACAGTTTACTGTCCATGTCCAGAAAGGTAATAAAAACATCAAAGTAGTCCATGTAACATCAGTAGGTCAGTTAGAATCTGTTAAAGCATTGAAAATACATTTTGGTCAAAAATTACGACTTTATTCAACATTGTCTTCTCTTTCGGGTCTGTTGTGAACCGCACGCATGAGACTGCTGTGACGCTGCTGGGGCCTGTTTCAGAAAGGTGGTTTAGTAAAAACTCTGAGTATGTTAACCCTGATATGAGGGAAACTCTGTGTTTTCTGTTTCAAAATGGGAGGTAGGTTAAACCTGAGACAGTGGGGTAAGTCAAGCCTGTTTCAGAAGAAGAGGTAATTATACTCAGAGTCTGTTTCCGGAGTAACTTACTCTGTGAACCTAACTGGTCGGGAGCAGGTTTTATCCTGTAAACTCTGAGTTTCTGGCAGTCACCTCCCCATTTTTAAAGGAGTAGCTGTGTTTAATCTTGTTAGTAGCTTTAGTAAATTCATTAATTGCGCACATATTAAGTACACTGTAAAATATGTTTTTAGCTGTCTTTAAGTTATAATCAAATTGCCAGTGCAAATCATTTTACCTTAGTGCTTTATATATTTTACAAATTACACTTAAATTTAAACAAAAAAATTAAACAGTATATTGAAATGACAAAAGTAAACCTAGCAGATACAATTTATATAGCTTTTATAGAGGATCCTGTAGATGATGATGCTGCATTTATTTGTAGGAAGTTACATTTATGTTGCAAGAGGATTTTGAGACCCCGAGTGAATTTTTGTCTTATCCACTTGCATTTATGTGAGCGGTATTTTTTTTGCAGTCATTTTAGATATATAAATATCCTTACATGACTAATATTAGCCTTTGTAGCCGTACTCTTATATCTGAACAGTTGCCTTTACATTTCTTGGGAATATACTCATCATTATCGTTGGTCTAGTGGGTAGTGCTGCTATTCACTAGAGTAGCAATTTCCAACATTTTTTTTCTTTAAAATATATGCTCGTAGTTGCTGTACACTTGCAGCAACACTTTCAGTTTTAGTAGTAAAAAGAATTAAGACCTCTTGGTCACGTGCTGTTGCCAAGGTAAATCGTAATATCTGAGCTCTATTGATGATGGCTTTTCATAGTGGTTGTGCACGCGCTTAACTCAGAGTTAACCTTCTCAGAGTTTATTGAACTAACTACACTGCTGACGACGTGTTTTCTGGTGCACCCCAGCTTTTTTGCACCCAAGCTTTGTTTACAGTCTGAGGGAGACGCACTCTGTAAGTTTGAAAAAAAGGTCTTTGCAAACATGTCTGAGGATAAAACGTCAGCAGTGTTGTACGTCAGCAGAAGACAATTCTGAATGAAGTCGTAATTATTGGACCAAAATGTATTTTCGCTGCTTCAACAAATTCTAACTGACCCACTGATGTCACATGGACTACTTTTGTAAGATGATGCCAAACCCTGACAAAAGATATTTGTAAGATCACCCTGCTGAAAAAAGCAGCATAACAGCAAGACCAGCATATGTTGTGTTTTGGTGCTGGTTTGCTAGTGAACACCAGCTAAACCAGCATCAGCACCAGCTAAACCAGCACCAAACCAGCATTAGCACCAGCATCTCATGCTGCTCATACCAGCAAGACCAGCATATGTTGTGTTTTGGTGCTGGTATGCTGGTGACCACCAGCTAAACCAGCATCAAACCAGCATAGACCAGCATAATTCCCACGCTGGTTTGATGCTGTTTTTAACAGCAGGGCAGCACCAAATGGTTGAATCCACAGGGAACCGTTTTCTAATTCCTGTTGAATTATCATCTGAAACCTTTCTCGACCAATTCACATCTACCCCCGAGAACCCCCCCCCCATGGTGTGGGGACAGAAGAGTCACACCGTATCGCACTTCTCGTCCCCCTCTCCTTATGTTCTAAGAGCAAACTGTATATGGAATGCATTCTACATTCACAAAGAATCTGTGGCCGGTTGCATAAACATAGCCGCGATGTTAAGACTGCGTCTTAAGAATGATTCTGACTAACTAGCAATTGGTTAGGGCTAATCAGTCTTATTATTTGTATTTAAAGTAAACCAATCTACCTTTCTATGTAACATACTTAAAACAGGTATGATCAGTCTTGAAGAAAAAAATTCATGACTAACTTTTAAGACTCGTCTTTAAGGTTTATGCAACCGGCCACTGGTCTTGTTTGGTGTCATATGAAGTGTTTTAATGTAAGTGGTACATTTGCGTTGATTAATATGACAACAGGATTCAATGTTAATCTGTAACAATAAAATAAGTAAACTTAACTTAATGTTGGGAGACACCTCCTACCTTAGACATGTTGACCAATCAATCACCCACTTTATGTATATAGCATCATGTATTTTTATTTCTTTTTGAGGAATCTGTAACCAGATCTTCATTTCCTTACCAGGTATGCAATGTTTTTTTGCTTGATTGTTTCGAATTTTAATTGGATTGTAAATTGGCTACTGAATTATGTTTTTCCTACTTGGTTAATAAATTTTTACATTTGGATCCATTCTGCCTTACTCGGAATTATTGACTACAAGTAAATTGATGTATACTTTGTTACCGCATTATTTTTGGTCTGACAAACCACTTACTCTTTATCAATAGAGTAAAGTTTGGCTCATCGTCTGTACCACTTAATTTTAACTACAGGGTTAAGCATTGACGCATCTACTGCCTTTAATTATTTGGTCTGACGAACTAGTTAACTCTGTTTACCAGAGTTAAACATTGACGTATTGACTGCCATTAATTAAGCGACAATTGAGATCCACTTGAACGAGTCAATATAATGATGAGTTAAATAGAATGATCAAACGTTTATCCAAATTCCACAATTATATCTATGTGTTCTTTATCTTTTGGAGTCAGATGAAGCTACCTAAGTTGCGTAACGTTAAATCGTCATTGGTAATAATCACTGGAAAAGACCGAACGCATGACGATCCTTCTGCCATGATGTTTGGTTTCCGCCATGGGGCCAAACGGATGGATATATATTTTATTTTTCCTCTTACACTTTGATGATGTTTTTATTACCTTTCTGGACATGGACAGTATACCATACATAGATTTTCAATGGAGGGTCAGAAAGCTCTCGGGCTAAATCTAAAACATCTTAAACTGTGTTTCCAAAGATGAACGGAGGTCTTACGAGTTTGGAACGACATGAGGGTGAGTCATTTATGACATTATTTTCATTTTTGGCTGAACTAACCCTTTAATAAACAACGCTGACATAAACAGCATAAAACAAGGACGAGAAACAACAACATATGCAACTAAGCCAGCGTTTCATAAATAGAGAACAACAAATATAAACATTGATGGTGTTGAGGAGGATGATAAGGAGAGACAGGTGAGGGTAATTAACTAAAATTAAATAAAACTAACACAAAACTAATTATGAAGGGTGACAATGAGGGAGGGAAGAGCCAGGGAGGGTCTGGAGCAGGTACCGTGTGGTTGGACAGAGAGCAGCCAGAGGGAAGCCCCAGGGTGGAGTCGCTTGCGGGAGGAGCCAGGGTGGAGGGGCATCACTCAACACCCGGGGGACAGATGATGGGGAAGACCGGCTGGAGGGAGTGACGCTTGGCGGAGCCAAGCAGCCAGAGAGCCTGGGGAGCTGAGGCGGGGATGGAGCCGGTGGGTCAAGCGACAAAGGTGTAGAAGGGGGATCTGGACATCCATGGTGGAGCCAGAGAGATATAGCCCCCAGTCTGCTGATGGCTCACTCTTAGTGGTGGAAGTGTGGACGGGGCTCTCTCCAAAGCCCTCAAACTCTACCAAAACTCCCACAGCGACTTGCGGTGTTGCCAACAGGGCTGGTAAGTCAGGGGGTTGCTCTGGGTCACTGGAGCTCTGGGCTCTCTGCCCATGGTGTTGTTCGGGTCCGCATTTCTGAGTGGCGGCAGGCCGTGGGAGTGGGGCTGGCGGCGACCTCCATTCTGGCTGGTGATAAACAGGAAGCCAGCACCCACTCCAAAAAAGTGGCAAAGTTTTCTGGCATGCACCCTTGACACATATAATTCAAGCGTGTCCGGCGTGAGAGGTCAATAAAGTCCCATGTGTGATGGGCCAGCAGATGATCTCTCTGCTCCAGACACAGGAGATGGATGGTGGAGAGGTCAATGTGCAAGCGAAGGGAAAACGAAAAACTACTAACAAGAAGGGGAATGGAAAACAACAAAACACATACACAAGGACAAACGCAGTTTAAAACTTGCCGGTTGGTTTAAAGTTGGTTTGGAAGTTTTAATACGGGTTAAAGTTTTAATCTAAGATTTGTTAATCTATGTTTAAATTTAAGTGGTGCAACACAACTCAATTTAAAATTAAACTAAGATCAACAAACCCTAGGCTGTTTTTCAGTACCAAGTAAGCCAAGTTTGGACTTGCATCCTTCGTCATCAGACTCGGAAGAACAAACTCCTGAGGACGAAAGGACGCGAGTCTGGTTATATTGCAAATGGAACAGCAGAGTACTTGAGGTCATCATTCAGTTTAACTAATACATGCAGTCCTGGCTATTCTTATTTTAATGTGTTTTTAACAGAATATATAATATGCAAAAACCCTAATATGTGGTAAACACGAAAGGCAACAAGTCAATACGCTGATTAGCTTTAATGTATTTATTACAAAATGAAGTATGATATAAAACACAACCATTAATTTTAATACAACATGAAATAAACACAAGAAAAACATCCAGTTAAAGTAAAGCGCAGTAAATGACTAGTGTTAAGATTATATAGAAAATATGTCATTTAAGTTATGAAACTTTACCATCAGTTAAAAGGATAATAACAAATAACAGACTTCATATGAATAATAAAGAGAAATAAATTGATGAGACAAAAAAATGGCAGTTTCATATATCCAAAGGGAATATTTTATGTTTGACCATCAGACACCATAGGGGAAAGCAGCTGCACTGAGACCGCGGCAAATTTCGAAGGACTTGCCGAGATCAGGCTGCCCTCGTCGGTGTACATGCCGCTGACCACCTGCTGATTCTCCGGAACTCACTTATCCAAAAGGAAATTTTAATATACAGGTGTTATCTTTACTAACTGTAGGTGTTATCTTTACTAACTGACCACATATTTGAAGTTTATTCATTTATATTCTCAGTTAAACAGCTCTTAAAACTACATTTATGAAACAGAAAGAGTAATATTTTGAATATTGTGCAAGTTTTAAGCTTCCGCACAAGTCACCTCCTGATGCATCCTTGTTAAAATGGGTGGATCAAGAACACATCCGGGGATGTTATGTGAACTTGACGCGAAATTGGATTTGGAACAGTACTTGGGCCGCGACTGAGGACGTTTTAAAAGTCCACAAGAACAAAGGTACAGACAAGAACGCATATTGAGAAACGGCCCTAGATAAGCTCTAAACTCTGCTTAATTTAATCCTTGTTGGTGCAACCCATCCTATGACCTCTTATTTTGTATTGCTTTTTAATGGTCTGGATGTTTAGAATAGACATTTCTAAATACAATATAAATACTATACAATATAGTTATATTATAAGAACAAGAACATTTGTTTTAGTTTAATGACATGAACTTGTGTTTCACTTTGCAACCAGCCAACATGAGGGACCAGCACATTTGTTAAAAAAGGTTTAGGTTTGCAAGTCAGTTCAACTTATGAAGTTTTGATTTGTGATAAGTTGACATAAAAACAAGTTGAAATTAAGTTAAAGTAACAAAATATATGTTGATTTGGAGTCATTTTATCAGTGTAGGTTTACAAGTTTGAGATTGATTAAAACAATACATAAAAAAATCATAACAGAAATCTGCCCTTCATTTGATGAACCTGGGTTGAACCTGACATGGTCTGCCATACTTTTTATTTGTGTTTTTTCTCTGTTAACTTTGACCCCAAGAACCAATAATTGGAGGGTCTGCTCTGCCGGAAACATCGAAAAAAAAAATGTTTTGGCCATTTTAGTGCATGTACCCTTTATTTTTTATCAGAAAAATGTGAAAAATGATTTTTTTTACCTCAAATCCTTAGTGGGTTGAGGACGCTGTCAATAAATGCATTCCAGATACATATAACACATGTGCTGACAACATCCACTGAAAAATAACTCTTATAAAACAAATGGTTCCCTTTCAGTCGGTCACTACGACGTCACGTCGTGACCGACGAATTGGGAACTCGCTTAGAGAGACCAATCTGCTTCGTACTCTACTAAAACGCCAATGAACTTGGCATTGAGATATTTGCATAATGCTGGCGCCGCCCCGCCAGGTGCGTATATAAGCCACAGGTGCAAATATGGAAATTAGCTTTTTCGCTTCGAAAGCCGGCATTATCTGCTACTGAGAAGCTACTCTCTGCTCTTCTGGGAACGGTTGCTGAAGTTGATTGACAAGCAGTACTAACACAGCGGACGCTCGCAGTATTCCACTGCTCTGCATATTTTTTGTTTTGAGTTTAGTGTGTGCGTTGCCTCTCCCTGTGCGCATCATCAGCTGAGCACCTAAGAGTGATTTCCCTAAAGAGTGATACGTGAGAGCTCTGTGTCTTTTTAAAGACAGCCACTCTCTCGTATATTCGGAGATCAGCGTCCTTTTCAGGATAGCTTTTCCTCCGTGCGATCTTGGATGCGAGAAGTACAGGGATTCCAGTGACGGTTACGAGCGCTGTCTTCGTGCTTGGGCATCGAGCACTCCGAGGCTGCGTTCGTGGAGAGCTTTTGCTCTCTCTGTGAGAGCATAACCCTCTTGGATTGCGGAGACGACTGTCGTTTCTACGGGAACGACGTCCGCGCCTTTGCAGTGCTGAACGCCGCTATGGTGCGACTGTCAAGCGCTCGCAGGACGCTCTTCGCATTACTACGCTGAGTAGGACAGAGGATGCGTCCTTCACCTACCGGCCTTCTCATCCTATGCCGGTTGAGGCTCCGGTGGAGACTGCAGAGTCGTGTTCTGCGATTTCTGCCGAATCCATTGGACCTCCTTCTGATCCCGTCACTTCTGCAGCATCAGAGGGGTGCCCATTTTTTCCCTCCGAGGCGGACTCGTCCCGGAGATAGCGGCCGTGCCCGCTCGAGCGGCGAAGACAGTAGAGTTGGAGGGGTTAATCCCTCTCCGCCCGAACCGTCCCGCCCACATGATTGGTACTTCGGAGCTGCCCGGGCCTCTACGGTCCTCACCTCCTGTGCCTGCCTTTCCCGACGGCACGAAGAGCTGACGTGATTTGCGGCCGTCTCGGCCGTTCAGCTTTCACCTCTCACCTCCCTCATCCAACCGAGCCGCTATAAGGACGGGGCTTCCTTCAGTAGAGCGGGGGGTTACGTTGCAGCTGCGTTCCTGGAGGGACCACCCAACCCTTCCCTCTCGTGTTTGTATAGACAGTCGTCCGGTTACGGGCAATGCCTATCAGGCATGCGGAGACGCGGCTTCAGCCCTGCACGCAATAACGTTGCTGCAGTGACTTTAGAGATTTACAAGGGAGGCCGTGACCTTCAGTCGTGCGATGTCCACCACAGTGGTCCAAGATCGCCACGTTTGGCTGTGTCTGGCTTACATGACGGACGCAGACGAGAACAACTTCCTGAATGCTCCTGTCTCACAGACCGGCCTCTTCGGCGAGCCCGGGGAGTCGTACAACTCCGCTGCGCAGACTGAGGCGATCTCCTAGGTCGTGCCCCGGCGGAAGAGAGCTGCCCTGGTCCACCAACGCCGGCTCCTCAGTCTGCCTCTCGCCGTCGGCGTCCTGCGGCGGCCACCTCCGTTCCCCTCCTCGGACCCCATCTCGGCAGCGCAGGGGAACCGGTCGTCAGCAGCTCGCCCCGCCCGCTTAGCCGCTTCCCGTGAAAATCGGGAGTTTAAGTGGCCAGAGACGGGCGACCCGGAGTAGCAGAGGATCACTCTTCAGGAGACAGTGATTCACTCCTTCCCCCGGTAGAGGGTCGGGTGGAAAATCCTTGGTTTGCTTATGTTCCACCGGCTGTCTAGCCGGTACCCACTTAACCACACATAAGAGTGCATTCCTCTTCCCTCTCCAGGTCTCCAGAGGATCGAGAGAGCCGTGAACGTACACCTGCTCACCCTACCTCTCCTCTATCGCCAGCGGGTGTCCTGAGGAGTCAGAGCTCTCCACTGAGGAGACCGGACCACCAGCACCCTCATCGGAGTCTGCGCTCTCCGCAGAGGAGACCAGACGACCGTCACCCTCAGCGGGCTCAGGTCAGTGTCACACACACACACATACTGTAGATGTTTATGCTGTCACAGCAGACGCACCGGCAGCCCTACCTGTCTCGCTTCGCTGCCTCACCGCGGGTACTTCGGTAGTGTCGTTAATTCTCCTCGTACGGTCCCTGGATGCTTCGCTTCAGTTCCCAGCCCGTCTCGTTGGGTTTTACGCACTATCCGCCTCGGTTACGAAATACAATTACCGGCACTCCCCCAAATTCTCGGACATTCGTTCACTATAGTGAAAGCGTCCGATGCACATGTACTGCGTGCAAAAGTCGATGTCCTGCTGGCGAAGGACGTTTCGAGCCGGTCCCTCTTACCGAGAATGATGATGGGGTTTTTCCAGCCTTTATCTCATAGTACCCAAAATACGCGGTGGGTTACGACCGATTTATTTACGCACCGGCTCTACAAGTGTGATCCTTTAGGATGATACGCCGAGGCTCGTATTTCAATATTCAGATCGGTTTGCAGCATAGACCTGTAGACGTGTACTTCATGTGTCCATCTCCCCTCGCCTTAGACCGTTTTTCGCTCTGCGTTCATGGAGTGGACATACTAATACTAAGTACACCATTCGAGCTGTCTCTCTCTCCCCGTGTCTCCATGGAAGTGCTAGTCACGGCATTAAAATCTCAGAGAGAGAGAGCGTTGTTCACATTCTGCTTATATTTATGTCAACTTATAATAGCATATTCTTGGCAGATGTGCGCGAACACAGAGATTTAATGCTTCAGCATCTCGCTCGTTAAGTCATCAGGTCAACTGGGAAAAGAGCAACTTTGCCCCGTGCAGAGGATCCTTTTCTCAGTATGGAAATAGACTCGATCGACTAATTGGCGTGTTTTACAAGAGCGCGCAACCAGTCAGTTCTGACTTGCCTCGGTTTAATTCGAGGGAAGTACGCGGTCCCTCTGAAACAATTTCAGAAGCTCCTGGACATATGGCAGCAGCTGCGGCGTGACATCTGCTCGAGCTGCTTCATATGAGACCGCTTCAGCATTGGTTTTACGATCGAGTCTCGAGAAGAGCGTGGCGCAATGGCATACACCGTGTAACCATTACACCTGCGTGTCATTTCTATTTTACCCCGTGGTCAGACCCAGCATTTCTGATAGCAAGATATGCCTCTGAGTCGGGTCTCCTGGCATTCTGTAGCACATGCGATGCCCCCAGCACGGGATGAGCAGCCACGTATGACGGGCTTGCAGTCTCAGGGGTGTGCATAGCACCCCAACTGCCGCGAGCGGTGCGCTGTATATCTGGGACTTGTACGCTCCGCTATGGAGATACGAGGGAAGGATGTATTAGCCGACACCGACAACATTGCGACTGTTGCGTTATTTACCGTTAAGGCGGTTTTTGCGCTCTCGTCACCTGTCGCATCTCGCTCGTCATCTCCTCCTTTGGAGTCAGAAGCATCTGAGGTCCCTTCGTGCCATTCACTTTCCGGGTACGCTCAATACAGCGGCAGACGCGCTTTTCCGAGCTGCGCGCCCCGGAGAATGGCGACTCCACCCCCAGACGGTCCAGCTAATTTGGAATAAGTTCGGTCGTGCGCAGATAGATCTATTTGCGTCACCGGACGATACCCACTGTCGCCTGTTTTATTCACTAACCGAGGACAGCCTCGGCGTGGATGTGCTGACACACTGCTGGCCGCGGGGGATGCGCAAATACGCATTCACTCCAGTGAGCTTAATCGCACAGACACTGTGCAAAGTCAGGCAGGACGAGGAGAGCCTTTTATTAGTCGCCCCGTACTGGACGACCAGGAATTGGTTTTCAAAGTTAATGCTCCTCGCGACAGCCCCTCCCTGGCGATTTCCCCTGAGGAAAGACTTTCTTTCTCGAGGAAGGGGCACATTATGGCACCCGCGCCCCGACCTGTGGGATTTCCATGTATGGTCGTTGAGCGCGCGCAAGGTTTAGGTGATTTATCGCAAGCGGTATCTAACACCATCGACGCGGTACGAGCACCGTCCACAAGACGGGCTTACGCGCTTAAATGAAACCCTTTTTCGTCACCTGGTGCTCTTCGCAACGCGAGGACCCCAGAGAATGCTTAACATTGTGCTTTTATATCTTCAACATAGGTTAGATGGTAGGCTGTCCCTCCGCCATTAAAGTTGATATCGCAGCTATTTCTGCTCATCACTCACTTATTAACGGCAGTTCAGTTGGCCAGCATGATTTGGTTATTAGATTTTAAGAGGCGCTCGCAGGCTAAACCCCTCGCGCCTCCCTCTATTCCTCCTGAGACCTGTCCATGGTGCTAAAGCCCTACTACAGGTTCCGCGTTCGAGCCTTTGCAGTCTGCGAGTCTAAAGTTTTTGTCAATGAAAACTCTGACCCTGCTAGCATTGGTCTCCGTGAAGAGAGTAAGGAATTAACATGCATTCTCTGTTGACGATTCGTGCCTTCAGTTTGGTCCTGCTGTCTCACTGAGACCCAGACCAGGCTACGTGCCCAAAGTTCCCACCACTCCCTTCAGAGATAAGGTGGTGAGCTTGCAAGCGCTGCCCCCCGGAGGAGGGCAGACCCAACCATGGCTTTATTATGCCCCGTACGAGCCTTACGCATCTACGTGGATCGCACACAAAGCCTTAGGACCTCAGATCAGCTCTTTGTTTGTTATGGTGGTCAGCAGAGAGGGAAAGCTGTCACTAAGCAGAGGATGTCTCATTGGATAGTTGATACTATCGCCCTTGCTTATAATCTGCAGGGCATTCCTTGTCCATTTAATTTGAGAGCTCACTCTACTAGAAGTGTTGCCTCATTTTGGGCATTCGCTCGTGGTTCCTCGCTAACAGACATCTGCAGAGCTGCTGGTTGGGCGACACCTAATATGTTCATTAGATTTTACAGTGTTCGTGTCGAGCCTGTCTCCTCTCGTGTTCTTTCCTCGTTAGGGGAAGCACAGAGAACAGGCTCGCAGGTCGGCTTGCAGCCTCCGACTGCTGCTCCAAACTGAGCTCAGTATGGAAGGCCATCGAGGCAAAAACGCGTAATAATTTGTTTTGCCTTCCTCCGCTGCCTTGGCAGCCTGATGTTGCGGAGCATCCGCTGCCAGCCTCTCACTAGCTGCATCCTCGCGAACCTGTGTTTGGCTCGGGCATCCACATTGCGTCCCACCGGGTTCCTTTGTGAGTATTTTTCCGTGGGGTTAATCCTACTAGCCCACGTTTCCCTCAGCAGAGCACTGCTTTGCTTACACAGCCACGGCTGTCATTTATACCTCAACTACGGTTGACTTTCGCCCACCAATAGCCCTTAACGGGGCGGTGGCTTCCGCAGCGTCCCTATACCGCTCAGATAGGGCGCTTCCCAGTCGCTGGCACTACTGTGGGGTTAAAGGAACATCTAGTGCCCGGCCTTCTGCCTTAAAACCTAATTCTCCTTATCCTTAAGTGGAACCGGAGGGCTTTACGCAGACACTGGAAGAGGTCAGCCCTCAGTGGCGTTTTGGTAGGGATTCCCAATTCGTCGGTCACGACGTGACGTCGTAGTGACCGACTGAAAGGGAACGTCTCGGTTACGTATGTAACCCTCGTTCCCTGAAGGAAGGGAACGGAGACGTCACGTCCCGTCGCCACAGGGCTGCTCCCTGCTGTTTATCGGCCGGTCACACTTTCCGGCTTTCTCAGCGAAATTAAGCTAATTTCCATATTTGCACCTGTGGCTTATATACGCACCTGGCGGGGCGGCGCCAGCATTATGCAAATATCTCAATGCCAAGTTCATTGGCGTTTTAGTAGAGTATGAAGCAGATTGGTCTCTCTAAGCGAGTTCCCAATTCGTCGGTCACGACGTGACGTCTCCGTTCCCTTCCTTCAGGGAACGAGGGTTACATACGTAACCGAGACGTTTTGCATCAATTTAATGCAAAAAAGTAGGTGTTTTCTCCCTTTTTCATTTCACTGTCATTTTTACTTCATTGGCAATCAACTATTCCCCCAAGTTATGACATCAGTCAATATGGCATTCTTATCACCAAACAGTATACTCATTCCACAGAAAAAAAAAAAATCCAACCAAAATCAATGGATCTTTGATGATTTCACTACTAGTTGGCGATCAAAAGGCTCAGAACCCTACTAGAATTTTTGGCTAATCAAATTCCGAAAGACATACTGGATAACATGATTGTTAATGTCCACATTATTAAAAATCATGGCCTAGGGATCTTTTTAATTTCATCATAACCCTGTTCTCCCAATGGAAATGTGTCACACAATAAAATTACCTTTATTATTTATTGCCTCATATGACAACTATTACAACTTTAACGGAACAAAATAATTTAACATAACTTAAAGGTCACATTCTTTCTGATCCCATTTTTTAAACCCTAGCTATAATAGAATAAATAATACCTGTAAAATGATAAAGCTCACTGCCAGGCGATATATTTTCTTTAACATAATTTGCCTTTCAAAGCCTACAGCGAACGGCCGGTTTGGACTACAGCGCTCTACTTCATGCACGTAGATTTTTATAATAACTTCTGTGGAATGAGTATACTGTTTGTTGAAAAGAATGGTATATTGACTGATGTAATAACTTGGGGGAATAGTTGATTCCCAATGAAGTAGAGATGAAAATATTGGGAAAAAAGTGAGAAAACGCCTACTTTTTTGCATTAAATTGATGCAAAATCATGTAGAAATGTGTTTTAAGAGTTATTTTTTTCAGTGGATGTTGTCAGCACATGTGTTATATGTATTTGGAATACATTTATTGACAGCCTACTCAAACCACTGAGGATTTGAGGAAAAAAATCAGTTTTCACATTTTTCTGATAAAAATAAAGGGTACATACACTAAAATGGCCACAGTTTTTTTTCTGCGATGTTTCTGGCAGAGCAGACCCTCCAATTATTGGTTCTTGGGGTCAAAGTTAACAGAAAAAACACAAATAAAAAGTATGGCAGACCATGTCAGGTTCAACCCATTTTACTGAACTTTTGAGACTTTGGCTCCCCGACTACTTGTATCTGCTTATGCTCTATCTGCAGAAGATTGTATGCACTGCAGAGGAGATGACTACAGAGGCAAAATCTCCATCACTGAGAGTGGATACATCTGCCAACGCTGGGACTCTCAGATACCACACAAACATGATTTTGTTCTTTCAATGTGAGAAAGTAGTACACAATAACATAGAATAAATAACACATTGTCCATTTAGGTACACAAAATGTGTGTCTTTGTAGTTTACCTGGGAAACATTTGGAGGAGAACTACTGCAGGAACCCTGATGGACAGCCCAGGCCCTGGTGCTATACAATAAATCCATCCAAACGCTGGGAATACTGCTCTATTCCTCAATGCAGTAAGCTTCACTAATGTCAGTATGGAATCACTGTGTCAAATATTCAGTTTAACAGTTACTGGTCATCATTGTCTGGTAGCAACTACACCACCAACAATTGTACCAGAGCTCACCTGTACTACTGGAGATGGAGGCTCCTACAGGGGCAAGATTTCTGTGACCAAATCAGGGAAAACCTGCCAGAAATGGACATTGCAAACACCTCACAAGCATTCCAAAACTCCAGAGAACTACCCATGCCAGTAAGCATCAATAAACCGGTGCTGAGGGAGATGGAAGTATTTTAAGAAATTCAGTTTTTATAGATTTTTATAGATTTTTATTGATAGGTTTAGTGGAACATAAAAGTCATTTTAAATAACACAACAGACCAAAATCTATCATGCGCTCTTTCTAAAATGGAAAAACGTGGCTCCACTAGGAAGAAATGAAGCCAGATGAGAATAAATAATTTTCAGTTTCATGTGAACTCTACATTCAACATTATAAATCATTTAATTCCAGAGGTCTTGACGAGAATTACTGCAGGAATCCTGATAATGAGAAAGCACCTTGGTGTTACACCACAGATCCTGAAACCCGCTGGGAATACTGCAATGTGCACAGTTGTGGATCTCAACCTGGTCTGTACTGAATGAGCCATTACATGAATAAATCTTATTGTAAATATGGATCCCTTCCCTGTTTTTTATATGCAACTGGTAAAATATGTTACATGCGAGTAGTAGTTATCCGGGAGTAGCTGTCAAAATATGATTTATTACCCCCTGTCAAGCGCGTTTTGACAGGTGGGCGGGGCTATCAATCAAACGGTGTACAGGCTGTCTAGTTTTGTGTATCATATTTTATGGCTTCTAGACAGCAGCTGTCCGGACTGTTCGTGTTTTACGATGTGTCAATCAACGCGTTGTTTTTTCCTGTGTGTGTGTTTTTTGTTAAGCGTATGCTATCATGTTTATTGCTGTCAAAAAGTTTATTGTTTTAGACTGTCCAGTCCAGGTTCTGGACTGTCAGTTGGCACGAGCGTCTCTCCCTCTCTCTACCGCCTCTTTAACCAATTCTTTAACCAAGTCTCTGATTAAAACACGTTATTGCTTAGGGCAATAAGCACATGCACACACATATCTGTGGTTTTAAAAATAAACTTTATAAAGTTTAAGACATTTAAACATTTGAAAAAAATCAAACATTTTAGATGTGTCTGAGTAAACTTATATCTAATGTCATATGCACCGTGCCACATCGCGTTCGTGTATGTGTGTGTCTTCGTGTCTGTTTATGTATGTGTATGTGTTTATGCGCGTGCGGCGTAGGGTGTGTGTGTGTGTGAGAGAGGCTGTGAGTGTGTGCGCGTTTGTGTGTGTACGTTTGTGTGTGCGCGAGTGTGTGTGTGTGTGTGTGTGGATATCACGTGGTAGGGGTCCCAAATGATCACTGGCAGGATTTTTAAAAAGCGGAGCAGGCCCTTGGTCTGCCTGCGGGGCTAGGTTCAACTTAGGTTAACATCTATCATTGCGTAATAAGCAAACATGAAATTATATTTTACCTATGGATTGTTACTGATGTTCCTAGTTTTGTGTATTTTTCTTATCTTAGGCACTCTTCATACATTAGTCTTTTTCATACATTGTACATAGCTTTCTTGCTAGTGTCAACTTATGTGTGTGATTTTGTAAACTCATCAGATGTTCTCAGGTGTATTTTTCTTAGGCAAACATTTTCTTTTCAAACTTAGGCAATACGTTTGTCTTTTTCATACATTGCTCATAGTATTCTTCGTTAGTGACATCTTATGTCTGAGATTTTGTAATCTCATCAGATGCTCCTAGTTGTATTTTTCTTAGGCAAACGTTTTCTTTTCAAACTTAGGCAGTCTTCATACTTTTGTCTTTTCATACTTTGTTCATAGTTTTCTTCGCAAGTGTCAATTTATGTTTGAGATTTTGTAATTTCATCAGATGTTCTCGGGTGTATTTTCTTAAACAAACTTTTGCTTTTCAAACTTACAGTAGGCATTCTTCATACCTTTGTCTTTTCATACTTTGTTCATAGTTTTCTTCGCTAGTGTCAACTTATGTCAGAGATTTTGTAAACTTATCAGATGTGCTTAGTTGTGTATTTTTCTTAGGCAAGCGTTTTTATTTTCAAACTTAGTCAGTCTTCACACGTTTGTCTTTTTCATACATTGGTCATAGTTTTCTTTGCTAGTGACATCTTATGTCTGAGATTTTGTAATCTCATCAGATGCTCCTAATAGCGTATTTTTCTTAGGCAAACTCTTCTTTTCCAAACACAGCCATTCTTCACACGTTTATCTTTTCATACATTGTTCATAGGTTTCTGCTTCGCTAGTGCCATCTTATGTCTTAGATTTTCGCAATTTCACTAGATGTTCTTAGTTGTGTATTTTTCTTAGGCAAACTTTTCTTTTGCAAACTTAGTCAGTCTTCATACGTTTGTCTTTTTCATACATTGTCCGTAGGGTTTTCTTCGCTAGTGTCAACTTATGTTTGAGATTTTGTAAATTCATTAGATGTTCTCAGGTGTATTTTTCTTAAACAAACTTTTGCTTTTCAAACCTAGGCATTCTTCATACCTTTGTCTTTTCATACTCTGTTCATAGGTTTCTTCGCTAGTGTCAACTTATGTCTGAGATTTTGTAAACTCATCAGATGTTCTTAGTTGTATCTGCTCAGACAATATTATGTTTTCATCATTCGTCTTGTTTTCTTTGTAAGTGACAACATATATCTGTGATTGTTTTTATGAACACAGTTGGTTTCATTTCTATAGTTTATGTAACATTTTGTCAAACTCTTAAAGTTAGTACTAGTTGTTTAAAACAACAATGCAAATATCTACAACTTGGCAATGTTTTTAATCTATTGGTACAGAATTTAAAGCTACACGTCCAAACTATTTCAAAGTTGTAGATGTTTGCATCTTAATTTATATGTGGTTTAACAAATGTAGCTCTCTTGTTTTGTGGTGTTTCATCGCATCGTTGCTGTTACATACAACAGACTCTCCACTTTATGTTAAAAGGTTTACTAAATAAAAACCAGGGCCCGTATGTATAAAGCCGCTCAGAGTAAAATTTTAGTCTTAAGTGTGTCAAAATTCTAAGAATGATGTCATTTTACTCTTATTCTTAGACTTAAGAATGAGTTTGATTTATAAAGCCTCCTAAGTGTTAAGACTAGTTCTCAGCTCCTAAATTATTTAAGAGAGCTGGAGACACTCTTAACCTAGTAAAGAGTAACAAGAGGGCAGCAGAGAGGCGGAGGATCAGGCACTTTACAACAAAGAATGTGTTAGAATTACTTTAATTCAATGTATTTCTATCGCACTTTAATTTTTTTTTGAATAATATACACTGTAAAAAGTTAAAGTTGGATCAAATCAGGCACGTGCAGAGGGGGGGGCGGCGGGTGCCCAAGCACCTGCCCCTTTACCCCTGGATGACCAAAGTGCCCTTTTTGACAAGGCATTTTTTTGTAATTAAATGCCCTTTTGTGAAGGCCTGCCCAATCTAACTATTAGTAAAATTAATAAAAAATATTTTAGACGCAAATAAAATTAGTCACATGATGACGTATTGACCTTTCATTGGACAATCTCTTTAGGGACGATCATCACTAGCTAGCTCACAGCGCTAGTAGCAGGCAGCGCCCAGCCGCCCACGACACGGTGCGCAGTACAGGGAGGATCCCCCTCGAGCCGGCATTGAACCGAAGCGATATGCTTATATTATTATTATTTTACAAGAACAACGTGAGGAGAGCATGCACAGCTTTTGTTTATTGCTGTCTGTGTGTATTACCATCTCTAAATGTTAGATGCAAACAGGGCTCTCAAGTCTCACGCATTCGGCGGGAGACACGCATTTCAGCCAGTTTACACGCCAGTGACGCCACACCTTGCATTTCTCACGCTGAAAATAAAACATTCTTCCCATATAAAAACAATGGATGAGGCAAAGGCAGGGACGTTCTCTGCCGGGAGTTCATACAGGTAGCTGTCTCGAGTTTTTAGGTGTGCTCAACTTCACGCAGCAATGCAAGAACCGAAACGCATATGACATCAAAGTACCGCGAGAAATATTCGGGAAATCATACGGAGGAGTTTGATTTCAAATCGCTCTCGCGCTGTTCTAATGTCATTCACCTGTCACGCGGAGTTTGTTGGAGGAGCAAGATCCGATGAATACGGTAAAAAAAACCTCGTTTAATTTTTGTATCATATTGAATTTATGATTCCTGGACTCGCCTTTGATAAAAGACAATGTGAGCTGATGTTGGGTAATATAGCCATACTCGTGCTAAATTATTAACTCAGTCAAAAACTCTCCAGCTTTGCAACCAGTTTTAGTTTACCTGAAAATAAAGAAAGTACTAGAGGCTTCATAAAATGAATGAAAGGAGAGATGAATGTCATTATTTTATTGCCGTGTCATCAAGGCATCAAAGTGTGCAAAAACACAACACAAACACGATTCAAAACTATAGACTACTCTCTTGCTATACAAATTTCGAACAGGATTAGAATAGAATAGAATTATATTTTAAATATGACAACAAAAACACAAGCCTGTAAACGTAATAATATCTTAATGTCACAATGCAATAATATCATATAATTTCAAAACTGCAAATACTGTTGACACACACAAACACAAAATGAAATGCACTGTAAGTCGTTTTGGATAAAAGTGGCTGCCAAATGCATAAATATATAGATATAAAACTCAGTCTATATATATTTTTCTCTCTCACTCTATTTGCAAGGAAAATAAAGGAAAACGTTAGACTTAAAATCATCTTTCTATTCTGTATTACTTTATTATTTGTTTCAGTTGTGTGCTTGCGTGTCAGCGAGCAAAGTGCCCTTTTTATTTTTTGAGCACCTGCCTCTCCAATTGTCTCTGCACGGCCCTGGATCAAATCATTGATAATGCCTAAAAATGTAATGTTTTTTTCAACTTAAATTTTTCAGTTTAAGTGAAATAATTAAAGTTAAAAATGTGTAAATATTAGGTGTAAAAATGTTTACAGTTTATGAAAGGTAAATAAAATACCATAAAATCTACAATAAAATCGACAATAAAAAAATTTAAAGTATCTACGAGATTGCAGTGACACTTTTACATGTAAAGTGGTATTTATAGAGTATACAAACATAATGTTAGCAATGTTAGCAGTGAGCAAGCCAAAGGTGAAAGTGACAAAGATGGCAAAAATTACAATTGTGTTTAAGTGGAGAAATCCAACTTAACTTGATCATCTTGTTCAGGCTTGATTATCAAAGTATTTTTTATCTAAGTGTTTGCAAACTTTAGTATTTTCTTTATAACCAGCTTGTGAGTAAAAATCTAATGATGTGTGTCAGGACTCTGCCACGAGAGTTTGGTTTTATATTTATGTTTTATTGTGATGGCAGAGTTCTGACAGTCTCTTGTTTCATGTGGAGGCCATGCCTTGTTTATTGTGGCATGTGCCTCTGGGGTCTCGTCTCTAGTCCCCGCCCCCTTGTTCTCCCTGTTAATTATTCATTATTAGTTCATCCCGTGCACCTGTGTTACCCTCGTTAAGTTTCCCTATTTAAGCTCCTCTTGTCTCTTGTCTAGTGCTGGATCATTGTTCATTCGTGCCTTGTTGCTGTTTGCCATGTTGTACTTCAGTTTAGTCTAGTCTTGTTAATCAAGTTGTGTGTGTATTTGATATTTCATGTTTAATGTTGAGTTTTGCCCCCTCGTGGGCTTTTGTTTTCTTGTCGTGTCAATAAATGTTCTTTGTTCACTCCCTGACATCGCCTGCGCTTGGGTTCTCTTGTTCCCCGTCTCATATCCTGACAGAATGATCCAGCCACAACTGAACCCAGCAGCGATGTCGGGGAAGTCAGCGCGTTTAGCGCATCTGGAGCTGCCGAAGCCAGCGCGTTCAGCGCGGTCGATGTTCCCGAAGCCAGCGTGACTGGAGCCACCGAAGCCAGCGCGTCCAGCGCCGCCGGAGCTGCCAATGTCAGCGCGTTCAACGCCGCCGGAGCCACCGATTTCAGCGCCACCGAAGCTGCCGATGCCAACGCGTTCAGTGCGACCAGAGCCGCCGAAGCCAGCACGTTCAGCTCGGATGGAGCCGCCGAGGCCAGCGCGTCCAGCGAGGCCGGAGCTTCCCAAGCCAGCGTGTCCACGGGGTCGGAGCCGCCCAAGTCAGCACGTCCTGCGCAGCCGGAGCCGCCCAAGCCAGCGCAGCTGGAGCCGCCCAGCCTGCACAGTTCAGCGCGGCCGGAGCCGCCCAAGCCAGCGTGTTCAGCGCGGCCGGAGCTGCCCAAGCCAGCGCGTCCTGCGCGACCGGAGCCGCAGAAGCTTGCGCGTTCAGCGCGGCCGGAGCCGCCTAGCCTGCGCAGTTGTCCCGTCCCGCACAGCTCTCGCGGTCGACTTGTCCCGCGGAGCTGTGACTACAGACTTTGTTTCATGGACTTTGTTTTGTGTGCCCATGGACTCATGTCTGTTTTGTCTAGTGTTTTGGTTTTGTCTTGTGTGTTCCCCTGAGGAGCGTCTGGTAGTCGCTCCTTAGGGGGAGGCTACTGTCAGGACTCTGCCACGAGAGTTTGGTTTTATATTTATGTTTTATTGTGATGGCAGAGTTCTGACAGTCTCTTGTTTCATGTGGAGGCCATGCCTTGTTTATTGTGGCATGTGCCTCTGGTTTCTCGTCTCTAGTCCCCGCCCCCTTGTTCTCCCTGTTAATTATTCATTATTAGTTCATCCCGTGCACCTGTGTTACCCTCGTTAAGTTTCCCTATTTAAGCTCCTCTTGTCTCTTGTCTAGTGCTGGATCATTGTTCATTCGTGCCTTGTTGCTGTTTGCCATGTTGTACTTTAGTTTAGTCTAGTCTTGTTAATCAAGTTGTGTGTGTGTATTTGATATTTCATGTTTAATGTTGAGTTTTGCCCCCTCGTGGGCTTTTGTTTTCTTGTCGTGTCAAATGTTCTTTGTTCACTCCCTGACATCGCCTGCGCTTGGGTTCTCTTGTTCCCCGTCTCATATCCTGACAGATGTGATTCATCATCTTCATTTTTTAAATAGTATTACGTTTGTCTTTCATTAAGATGTTGAAACTTAATCAAAATGGTGCAAAATTCTAAGAATGACGTCATTTTACTCTTATTCCTAGACTTAAGAATGAGTTTGATTTATAAAGCCTCCTAAGTTTTAAGACTAGGTCTCAGCTACTAAATTATTTAAGAGAGCTGGAGAGGTCTCTTAACCTAGTTAAGAGTAACAAGAGGGCAGCAGAGAGGTGGAGATCATGCACTTTACATCAAAGAATGTGTTAGAATTACTTTAATTCAAACATACTTCTATAGCACTTTTGAAAAAAATGATTGTTGCATAGTTGAAGAGCAGAAAATGTACAATAAATACATGTTAGTAGTATATAGACAGTAGATAGGAATTAATATAACATGAAATATAAAGAGTATAGGGTTTTTTATACAATGTATATTATATTAAACAATATAAAATACGGTATAAGATGTATATTAGTGAAACAAGTGCTTGCACAGTGACAGTACCAAGAATTTTTATGGGATTATTAAAACAGCAATGGTATATACTTAAATGTATATAAATTTGAATAATATACACTGTTAAACGTTAAAGTTTGATCAAATTATTGATAATGCCTAAAGATGTAATGTTTTTCAACTTAAATTTCTCAGTTTAAGTAAAATAATTAAAGTTAAACAAATTTAAATATTAGGTGTTACCAAGTTTTTTTAAGTAGAGCCGCTTTTCCAATTTACAGTTTATGATAGGTAAATAAAATACCATAAAATGTAAATAAAATCTACAATAAAAAATGTAAAGTATCTACAAGATTGCAGTGACACAATTGCATGTAATGAGATATTAATAGAGTATAAAACCCTGACCCAAACCATAATCTTAGCAATGTTAGCATTGAGCAAGCCAAAGGTGAAAGTGACAAAGATGGCATAAATTACAATTGTGTTTAAGTGGAGAAATCCAACTTAATTTGATCATCTTGTTCAGGCTTGATCATCAAAGTATTTTTTATCTAAGTGTTTGCAAACTTTAGTCTTTTTTCATAAACAGCTTGTGAGTGAAATCAAATTATGTGATTCATCATCTTCATTTTTTTAGCATTACATTTGTCTATTTCATTAACATGTTGAAACTTAATCAAAATGGTGCAAAATGGTGTAAAATAAATGCATGTACTTATTTGTAATATTGTTAAACATTTTGTGAAGCTAATTCAAATATTTAAATACTAATATTATTTGAATGTCTTCATGATTCATAAATGTATGGTGTCACATGCTGCTGTGACTGTATAACATTGCCGGCTTTCTATTGGCTGATTCAGAGGTTAATGGCAGCCATTTTAGGTTGAAATCATTGTAGTCCTCAGTTTGCGGCACTTAAGTCAGCACTTAAGAATGAGTCTTACACTTTACTGAAAGTTGCTTTCAGCTTCTTTATAAATGTCTCCTATTCTAAAACTGGTCCTACTCCTTACTAAGAATTTTTTGACACTTAAAGATGCAGTTTGTATTATTTTCGCCGCTAGATGGCGCCAGATCAAACAATAACAATGATGTTGTTTACTGAGGCTCTGAAGCAGCGTGGAATTATGGGATTTGTAGTCTTTAACTCAACCACTGATGGCCATCAATCAGACGCGAACGAGAAATCACGTAAGGTAATCTTATAAATGTTGCGTTTGATGACATCGTTTATTTCATTATGTAAGTTTATATGTGATGTTCAAAACGAAATTGTTAGTCATATTGATATTACAGTATTAGTCCAAATTCGATGGTAAACACAGCACAGAATTAAGTTTTCAACTTACAATCTACAATGATTTTTGACATAATGTATTGAAAGTACAAATCTTATTGTGAAGTGTCTTAAAATGACCATTTATATTGCTGTACAATACCTCTTGATGTGCATATCGTCCGCGGGAAGACGCGCTGATTACAATCTACACACTAATGTTGTGATCAATATAATAGCATACGTTTTTTGAAGGGTTACGAATCAAAACAACTCACCCATCGCGTAAAACACAAGCAGGATCAGAATCTCGGTCTAGTTAAATGTTGTCGTGAAGCTCTCTCCATCCAGATAATGCAACAACAAATTGATCCTCCCTCGTTTTGTTCCAAACTCTTCTTGGGTCGTTTGGTTGGCCCGTACGCTTACAGGAGCTGACACAACCAGCGGCAGACGGTACAGAGATATCCATAAGTTCATAAGCAAGCGCGTAGCCCGACAGGCGCTATCGCATAGTTCCGCATTTGTCCACAACACTGGCTCGCTGCGTCCGAAAACTCAAGGCAGTGAGGACTTGTTGCCTCGCTGCCTCTTGAGGAAATGACTTCGGCCTCGGAGGCCTGAAGGCCGCTCAGAGAAAGGCTTTCCGACGCACTTCAAAGGCAGCGTGTTTGAAATATAAACAGAGAGCGCCTTTGTGATAACTAATCACATATTTGAAAACTACAATACTAATTTCTCGCTAGAAATGCAATTAAAATGCTTAAAAAGTGAAAATATACGTTTATTTTCACTAAATTTGTGCTCCAGCTGCTTCCTTGGCCGCCATTTTATTTTTTCGAGCTCGACCACTGTTGTCATGTGGTTTACGTCAGTAAAGGCGGTGACAAAGGGTCACATGGATATTAACGTCATTGACAGGAGACTGCACTGCCCCGTGTCAATGTTTTGAATGGAAATTTTCTCATGATTTACAAGTAGTTGAAAACATTACAGATATTGATAGTAATCAGCTGGACAAAATATATAACACTGGCCTAGTGGTTTTTGGAGATTTTACTGCAAATATCTTACAAATTGCACCTTTAAGTCATAGCTTAAGACTATTCGGTAACACTTTATTTTAAGGTGTCTTTGTTACACATGTTACATGTAATTATTACAGTAATAACAGTTAATTATGCATAGTTACATCCAACTAACCCTAAACCAAACCCTAATCCTAACCCCAACCCTATAGTAAGTACATGTTGTTAATGATTATTACTAAGTACTTAAATATATAATTACACTGTAACCGTGATGCCGTAAAATAAAGTGTGACCGACTATTCTTAAGAGCATTTCTGAGATGTTTTATACATACGGGCCCTGATGAGTTTACAAAATCTCAGACATAAGTTGACACTAGCGAAGAAAGCTATGAACAGAGTATGAAAAGACAAAGGTATGAAGAATGCCTAAGTTTGAAAAGCAAAAGTTTGTTTAACTCTTTCACCGCCATTGACGAGATATCTCGTCAATTAAGAGAAAACGCTTCCCCGCCAATGACGAGATTTTCCGTCTTTCCCCAATACCGCTATTATCCACCAGGTGGCGCCCTTCCGCAACCTTTTTAACCCGGAAGTATTGCCCTATGGCAAGCTGCTGCATGTCCGTGTCTGTTTTAAAGATCGCTCTGATCTCTATGAAAAGTCCGTCACAAAAATTGAATTATCTCTGCATTTTGCTCAAAATGTGGTGTTTTTGCAGAAACCTACCCATATTCAAAAGCTGATTACAAAAGAACCACTAAAGGTAGGATGAAACGTTTTTTTTTTTTGTTTGAAAGCAGAGGGTCTGTTCTTTCATTTGATATATTATATGTTTATATATTTAAAGAAGAAAATTTTCTGGAAGGCATTAAACTTTGGTGAAAATCATGAAAAACGCTGGCACTGGCTGGCAACTTTTTAAAAAAAATGCTGGCGGTGAAAGAGTTAAGAAAAATACACCTGAGAACATCTAATGAATTTACAAAATCTCAAACATAAGTTGACACTAGCGAAGAAAACCCTACGGACAATGTATGAAAAAGACAAACGTATGAAGACTGACTAAGTTTGCAAAAGAAAAGTTTGCCTAAGAAAAATACACAACTAAGAACATCTAGTGAAATTGCGAAAATCTCAGACATAAGATGGCACTAGCGAAGCAGAAACCTATGAACAATGTATGAAAAGATAAACGTGTGAAGAATCGCTGTGTTTGGAAAAGAAGAGTTTGCCTAAGAAAAATACGCTATTAGAAGCATCTGATGAGATTACAAAATCTCAGGCATAAGATGTCACTAGCAAAGAAAACTATGACCAATGTATGAAAAAGACAAACGTGTGAAGACTGACTAAGTTTGAAAATAAAAACGCTTGCCTAAGAAAAATACACAACTAAGCACATCTGATGAAATTACAAAAATCTCAGGCATGAGTTGACACTAGCGAAGAAAAACTATGAACAGAGTATGAAAAGACAAAGGTATGAAGAATGCCTAAGTTTGAAAAGAAAAAGTTTGTTTAAGAAAATACACAAGTAAGAACATCTGATGAAATTACAAAAATCTCAGACATGAGTTGACACTAGCGAAGAAAAACTATGAACAAATGTATGAAAAGACAAAAGTATGAAGAATGCCTAAGTTTGAAAAAGAAAACGTCTGCCTAAGAAAAATACACCCAAGAATATCTAAAGAAATTACAAAATCTCAAACATAAATTGACACTTGCGAAGAAAACTATGAACAAAGTATAAAAAGACAAAGGTATGAAGACTGCCTAAGTTTGAAAAGAAAACGTTTGCCTAAGAAAATTACAACTAGGAGCATCTGATGAGATTACAAAATCTCAGACATAAGATGTCACTAACGAAGAATACTATGAGCAATGTATGAAAAAGACAAACGTGTGACGACTGACTAAGTTTGAAAAAAAAAGACTTGCCAAAGAAAAATACACAACTAAGCACATCTGATGAGTTTACAAAATCTCTGACATAAGTTGACACTAGCGAAGAAAACTATGAACAAAGTATGAAAAGACAAAGGTATGAAGAATGCCTAAGTTTGAAAAGAAAAAGTTTGCCTAAGAAAATACACAAGTAAAAACATCTGATGAGTTTACAAAATCTCAGACATAAGTTGTCACTAGCGAAGAAAAACTATGAACAAAGTATGAAAAGCCAAACGTATGAAGACTGGCTAAGTTTGAAAAGCAAACGTTTGTTTAAGAAAATACACAAGTAAGAACATCTGATGAAATTACAAAAATCTCAGGCATGAGTTGACACAAGCGAAGAAAAACTATGAACAAATGTATGAATCTGTTACAGGTCGGAGAAGCGGACCGCCCCTGGCGCGGGTCACGCTCCTCCTATTTCCACCTCGAGGAGGTCCCAAAACACCCCAATGACCAAACAGACAAGAATTAAAATTTAACAGCTTTATTAAATATTAAAAATGATAGAAAAGGGAGGGGGGATAGAATGTTAAAACAAAAAAATCAGTCCTTGGACCTTCGTAGCGAGGGGGTGGGGGCACTAGGATGCCCTGGGTAAGTACTTCACAGTTATCTGACTCAGTCTCTCTCCTTCTGCAGGCTTTTGGCTGTAACACAGAGGATCCATTTGCAGACACTGGAACTTACACGGGTCACTTGGGACCACACACAGGTAGGTACCTCACAGGTAATGAACTCAGGCTCTCTCTCCTGCTGTAGGCTTATAGCTGTAACACAGAGGATTAGTTTACAGGCGCTGGGACGTTCACTCGTCACTCAAGGGCCACACACAGGTAGGTACCTCACAGGTAATGAACTCAGGCTCTCTCTCCTGCTGTAGGCTTATAGCTGTAACACAAAGGATTAGTTTGCAGACGCTGGGGCTTTCACGGGTCGCTCGGGACCGCACACAGGTAGGTATCTCACAGGTAATGACTCAGGCTCTCTCTCCTGCTGTAGGCTTCAACACAGGGGGTCACACACAGCATACACTATAAGTTATTTCACCGGCCTCCACAGCCTCTCATTCTCCCACGACGAATTCAGCGAAGGGGGCTACTGACAACACCACACAGCATCACACTGCAATAATTTAAAGTGTACTCTCACAGCAAAGTCTCAGACTCACCCACAGCACTCTTCACTCTTCTACGTGAAAAATAGGGTCGCAGCCCCAACCTTCTTAGACCGTCTTCGGACCGATTGGCGTGTTGCAGTGCAGACCAGGGGTGTAAACGTCGCTGCTGCGGCCCTTCACTCCTCTATGGGTCGTTGCTTCCCGGCTCTCCCACCACTCTACTCCGTGGTAGGGCCGTTGTCTTATACACTGAAGGCTCACAATACACGTTGAACAAGCACTCCACAATGACACACGGTATCAGACACTGAGTACTCACAATATTGAAGATTGCTCTTCTTTGTTTACTTCCTTAGGATGGATGAATTCCTCTTCGCCCCTTTGTATATCCACAGCTAACGTTTCCTCCAGTAACACTTACGGTGAGTCGGCTTTAAGCCTCTGTCTTCTTCTCCTTTTCGCCGCTTACGGCCCGCACTCTTTCCGCTCGCTTCAAAAGCGATCCCTGGATCATCGGCGCCTACGGACTCTTCAGAAGGAGCGTATAACTCGGTCCGCCCTTGGCGGAAAGGAGCTTTCCCCGCAGCAACCGCGCTAGGCGGAACTGTGTCTGCCCAAAGTCAACCGCTCTCACTTGTGTTTGAAGCTCCTTTTTGTATCCCTCTCTGTCTGCACATCCTCCAATACCCAGTCGCTACGTTCATTGTTCACACCTGCGTTGTATCAAGCTAAATTTCGCCTCGCGGCACTTACCGGAAGTTCCGGTGTCTCTGCTTTGCCGTCCGGGTGGGAAACACTTCCGGGCGGAACCAATCTTCCCAATCTTTGGTTCCGCCCCCTTGGAAATCGTCACCGTGTGACAAAAAGACGAAAGTATGACGAATGCCTAAGTTTTGAAAAGAAATTGTCTGCCTAAGAAAAATACAACTAGGAGCATCTGATGAGATTACAAAATCTCAGACATAAGATGTCACTAACGAAGAATACTATGAGCAATGTATGAAAAAGACAAACGTATGACGACTGCCTAAGTTTGAAAAGCAAAAGCTTGTTAAAGAAAATACACAGGTAAGAACATCTGATGAATTTACAAAAATCTCAGACATGAGTTGACACTAGCGAAGAAAACTATGAACAAAGTATGAAAAGACAAAGGTATGAAAACTGCCTAAGTTTGAAAAGAAAATGTTTGCCTAAGAAAAATACACCTGAGAACATCTGATGAGTTTACAAAATCTCACACATAAGTTGACACTAGCGAAGAAAGCTATGTACAATGTATGAAAAAGACTAATGTATGAAGAGTGCCTAAGATAAGAAAAAAACACAAAACTAGGAACATCAGTAACAATCCATAGGTAAAATATAATTTCATGTTTGCTTATTACGCAATGATAGATGTTAACCTAAGTTGAACCTAGCCCCGCAGGCAGACCAAGGGCCTGCTCCGCTTTTTAAAAATCCTGCCAGTGATCATTTGGGACCCCTACCACGTGATAACCACACACACACACACACACACACACACACTCGCGCGCACACAAACGTACACACACAAACGCGCACACACTCACAGCCTCTCACACACACACACACCCTACGCCGCACACGCATAAACACATACATAAACAGACACGAAGACACACACATACACGAACGCGACGCGACACGGTGCATATTACATTAGATATAAGTTTACTCAGACACATCTAAAATGTTTGATTTTTTTCAAATGTTTAAATGTCTTAAACTTTATAAAGTTTATTTTTAAAACCACAGATATGTGTGTGCATGTGCTTATTGCCCTAAGCAATAACGTGTTTTAATCAGAGACTTGGACAAAGAATTCCCTAAATCTAAAATAAACCTTTATTTTTCCAGAGCGGACAGAATTACATTTGTTACGTATATTTTATAACGGCAGATATGAACACGCGCCCGGTTCGTTCTCTGTCACCAGCGGTGATCAACCTTTAATGCGCGTGAACAATAGATTGCTGTGCATGAACAGATTCAAGGGGTTTATGATGCGATTAAACTTTTATGTAGGTTAAAATAAATACCCTTTAGTCTAAAGAAAGTAGTATTGACGACCCCCGGTGGTTTTGGCTCCGTTCATTGCTATACACATACTGAATATTTCATTTAATAATTTGTGATGTTACAAGCAAAAGTTTTATTTTTGTCAGAGTGACCATATTACACCTTACCACAGTGGTTTTAAAAGACGCTAGTTTACAATCCACTCCTGCTGTGAAATCTCTCTCACACACAAGACACACACAGAGCAGCTACTGTAAGTTTGAGGCTGATCAGAAAAATAGTTCAATAGATAATATCAGATTTAGGTTTAACCAGATACATGTTAAATATTTGATTCTGGAATGTCTATAAGAAACTTTTGACAAAACAAATGTTTATATTAAACAGTAGGCTATTTGCCATAAAATACACGCTGCCACTTCACCTAAAATCTAAAATAATACTTTATTTTTGTCAGAGCAGACAATATAAGATTCGTTGTATAATATACACATATTCACACATGGTTTTAAGAAGCCAATAATTAAAAACAAACTTTGAAGATGGGATGAAATCTTCTTTAATCGTTTAAAAGTTTATTAACAGGATATATGAACTCGCACCCGGCGCAAGCTTCTGTAAGTTTGAGGCTGATCAGAAAAATAGTTCAATAGATAATATCAGATTTAGGTTTTGTCAGGGTTTTGTGTTGCATTTAGTTCTGTTCATTGTTAATCATCTTGTTTAGTTCATTTGTTATCTCATTTCATCATTATTAGTCTCACCTGTTTGATTATTAGTTAAGTTCTTACACCTGTGTTTCATTAGTTTGCTCACCCTTTATATTCTGCCCTCATGTGTCTTTCCCTTGTCAGTCGTTGAATGTGCATGTTATGTGAAGCTGTTCCTCGTCATCGTTGTGTGTATTGAATAAAGTTCCAGAGCATATATATAGAATCCTGTTTCCTCGTTATCGTTTGTATTAGTAGAGTTAGAGTACGTGACAGAACTACTGACCGTAAAGTGTTACGTGGTGTTTAGTGTTTCTCCTCCTGTTTCCAGAGTTTTTTGTTTTCCGTATTCACAGTTTCGGTTTTAGTTTATTCTCGTTATGGATCTCCCCCCTTCAGTTAAAATCCAAATTCTGGACCAGGAAGATCGCCCGTTGGAACTTCACATCAAGGACTTTCTAGACCTGGCGTGCCTTACCAACTTCACCGATCACGTGCTCTGTGTTTTTCTGAAAACCAGCCTGAACGATCGGTCATGGGCACGTCTTCCGACGGGCGGTCCAGAGAACAACTTCACCGCTTATGTGGAGTGGGTGCTGTTCCACAACAACTCCCCATTCACCGTCGGCCCCGCCGATGGGGAGTTTGCAGCCAGCCCCACTTCACCCCCAGAGACCGACATGCCAACACCCTCCACGGACCTCGAGCCCACCGCGGGCGGAGAACCCGGCAACGCGACCAGTGAGCCAGAGCGAACCCCTGAGCCCAGCGTCGCAGAGATCCCGGATCCCTCCCCCCACCAGGTGCGAGAGCCGAGTTGTCTGGGATTTGCCGCGGGAGCTGCTGAGGATGTCGAGGAAGACATCCACCTCCACGCCGCTGAGGGTGAGCATATTACGTCTCTTGGGGAAATTTTTTCGGACCGTGCTTTGGACATTTCCCTTTCTTCATCGGCTCCGCTGGTTCCGTCCAGCTCCTCCCCAACACAAGGGGACCCTCCCAACCTCCCACTCCCGCCTCCTCTGCCTACCTCAGCCAGTCTGAAGCACCTGCAGCCATCACAGCGACACGCCCCTGCTCATCCTCAGCGCGTCATTGCCGCTGGTTTGACTGATCCGGGGCGTGCCTCTCTGCTAGCTGTTTTCGGGGAGCTCTCCAGTTCTCCGCCTCCGCTCCCTGAGACCAAGAGGTCGCCTCGGCCCGTCGGACCAGTGGCATTGCTTCAGGTCTCTCCTCCCTCCCCTTCGTCGGCTCCCGTCTCTACAGCGACGTCACCAGGCATCGTCACCACTCCGGCTCCGCCCTGGTCGGTCGTCGTCCCGTCCACGCCTCTGGGTTTTCCTCGCTCCCCAAGTGTCCCTCACTCCACCCTTCCAGCTCGTTGGGCTCCTCCCTCCTACGGGCGTTCACCTTGGGACTCCTCTGCTCTGGCTCCGCCTCGTAGCTCCGGTCCACCTCCTACATCTCGGTCGGGAGACCCACCAGCTCTGCCCCGCCCCTCCGGTTCCTTGGCTCCCCCCGGGTTCTCTGCTCGCACGGCTCTACCCTGGATCCTCCAAGTGCCGTCATCGCCGTTGTCCGTCCCCAGGGTGGGAAGTAAGAACAATACTCCACCCTGGCTCCTCCCACCAGCGACTCCACCCTGGGGCTTCATCCTGTTCGGTCTCTGGGGCCTGGTCCAGACCCCTTCCTAATCCCTCCCTCATTTTTGGACATTTCTGTTGTTTTGGACTCCCTCCCTCCCTCCACTTCGGTGTTGTTTTAGTTACGGCGCGGGACGCGCCTTTGGGATGGGGGGCGTACTGTCAGGGTTTTGTGTTGCATTTAGTTCTGTTCATTGTTAATCATCTTTTTTAGTTCATTTGTTATCTCATTTCATCATTATTAGTCTCACCTGTTTGATTATTAGTTATGTTCTTACACCTGTGTTTCATTAGTTTGCTCACCCTTTATATTCTGCCCTTATGTGTCTTTCCCTTGTCAGTCGTTGAATGTGCATGTTATGTGAAGCTGTTCCTCGTCATCGTTGTGTGTATTGAATAAAGTTCCAGAGCATATATATAGAATCCTGTTTCCTCGTTATCGTTTGTATTAGTAGAGTTAGAGTACGTGACAGGTTTAAGCAGCTACATGTAAAATATTTGATTCTTGAATGTCTATAAGAAACTTTTGACAAAACAAACGTTTATATCAAGCTGTATTTGTCATAAAATACAAGCTGCCACTTCACCTAAAATCTAAAATAATACTTTATTCTCTGTCAGAGCAGACAATATAAGATTCGTTGTATAATATACACATATTCACACATGGTTTTAAGTATCCATTAAATAAAAACAATACCCAGTAGATGAGATGAAATTGTATTTAATCGTTTAAAAGGTTCTTAACGGGATATATGAACGTGTACCCGGCGCATTTTCTGTCACCGCCGGTGAGCGAGCTTTAATACGCGTGAACATAGAGAGCGGGTTCGTGAAAAGACTCACGGGGTCTCATGAACCGGTTCAAATTTTATTTAGTTTAGACTTTAGTCTAAAGATTGTAGTATTGACAGCGCCGAAGGTTATGGCTTAGGGCATTGCTTATACCATACACGTATACGGAATATTTAATTAAATAACTTGTGATGTTACAATCAAAAGTTTTAATCAGAGCCTTGTTCAAGAATTCCCTAAATCTAAAATAAACCTGAACTTTTTGTCAACGTGAGGGTGAATTACTCTTTATTGACCAACATTGAGTTTTAGAAATCTTTACTCGTTTACAAGGGCACCCCATTGAGAGACGTGCTGGAGCTGAGGGCTGGTGAGAGAGGGAGAGACGCTCGTGACAACTGACAGTCCAGAACCTGGACAGTATAAAACAATAAACTTTTTGACAGCAATAAACATGACAGCATACGCTTAAAGGACAAGTTCGGTATTTTACACTTAAAGCCCTGTTTTCAGAATGTTTATGATGAAATAGAACGGTTTTGACTGAAATTTCGACATATGCGGCTGCCCCGAGAATTTTTGGGTGTTTGTGTTTCAGCTCCTACCTTTACAATGGGTTTAATGGTGCACTGGAACAATCCTTCCTAAAATGCATTAAACTTTCGTTTACAAAGACGTGAAACTCACCGAGTGGTCAGGGGTGTTCACTGGTATGCTCACACAAAAATTGCTGCAAAATACGCATTCCAACAGGTTTTATCGTAGTTTTTGCCAACTCCATGGACTTGTATTAGTTGTGCCGTGAGGTACGGTATTTCTCCGCACCGGGAACTTTGTTTCTATTCTTGCAATTGGCAATGGCAGATTAGCGCCACCACCTGGGCTGGAGTGTCTATTATTCAAGCTTTAAGCGGAAGAATGTACGGGTGTGAGGCGATTGGAAAAATAGGTCCACAAGTTAACAACGAATGCTAAAACAGCTGTTGGAAAGCATCTTTTGCAGCGATTTTTGTGTGAGCATATCAGTGAACACCCCTGACCACTCGGTGAGTTTCACGTCTTTGTAAACGAAAGTTTAATGCATTTTAGGAAGGATTGTTCCAGTGCACCATTAAACCCATTGTAAAGGTAGGAGCTGAAACACAAACACCCAAAAATTCTCGGGGCAGCCGCATATGTCGAAATTTCAGTCAAAACCATTCTATTTCATCATAAACAATCTGAAAACAGGGCTTTAAGTCTAAAATACCGAACTTGTCCTTTAACAAAAAACACACACACAGGAAAAAACAACGCGTTGATTGACACATCGTAAAACACGCAAAGTCCGGACAGCCGCTGTCTAGAAGCCATAAAATACGATACACAAAACTAGACAGCCTGTACACCGTTTGATTGATAGCCCCGCCCACCTGTCAAAACGCGTTTGACAGGGGGTAATAAATCATATTTTGACAGCTAGTCCCGGATAACTACTACTCATGCTTTAGGAAAATATTATGTAGCTCTGTAAAGTATAAGTTGCACATTCCAATCAAAAGGTCTAAAATGTGAACAATCGGCAATAAAACCTAAACATTGCTTTGGAGAGCCTGTTGTTGAGGGATGCGTTTCCAAACCACACTCCTGGCAATAGGTTGTTTGTTAATGTCAAGCAAAACAAAAAACATGAGCATCGTATAGTTTGTGATATTAAAATGGCGTGTGAGAGTGAACCCACAAATCAAAATGCGGGTTCATTAATATAAAAAACAAAATGTTTCAAATATACTACAATATAAAACCACGTCTGCATTCGTGATCGTAGAAACGACAAACAACAAGCGCCACTCTGCACTGCACAAAACTTGTGTCTGAGTGGTTTAGTCAGTTGTTAATTCTTTAAATATGAAAACATAGATTTAAAACTACATTTATGACACAGAAAGAGTAATATTTTGAATATTGTGCAACTTGTGTTCAACTTTGCAACAAGAGCCAACATGAGGGACCAGTGTTATGCTTATACAATGATTGGTTCACTGTAAAAAAGGTTTAGGTTTGCAAGTCAGTTCAACTTATTACATTTGATTTGTGATAAGTTGACATAAAAACAAGTTGAAATTAACTTAATTTGCTAAGTTAAAGTAACAAAATATATGTTGATTTGGAGTCATTTTAACAGTGTAGGTTTACAAGTTTGAGATTGATTAAAACAATACTGTACATAAAAAATCATAACAGAAATCTGCCCTTCATTTGATGAACCTGGGTTGAACCTGACATGGTCTGCCATACTTTTAATTTGTGTTTTTTTTTACTGTTAACTTTGACCCCAAGAACCAATAATTGGAGGGTCTGCTCTCGCGAAAAATGTTTTGGCCATTTTAGTGCATGTACCCTTTATTTTTTATCAGAAAAATGTGAATTTTTTTTACCTCAAATCCTCAGTGGGTTGAGTAGGCTGTCAATAAATAAATTCCAGATACATATAACACATGTGCTGACATCATCCACTAAAAAAATTACTCTTAAAACACATGGTTTTGCATCAATTTAATGCAAAAAAGTAGGCGTTTTCTCCCTTTTTCATTTCACTGTCATTTTTACTTCATTGGCAATCAACTACTCCCCCAAGTTATGACATCAGTCAATATGGCATTCTTATCACCAAACAGTATACTCATTCCACAAAAAAAAAAAAAAAAATCCAACCAAAATCAATGGATCTTTGATGATTTCACTACTAGTTGGCGATCAAAAGGCTCAGAACCCTACTAGAATTTTTGGCTAATCAAATTCCGAAAGACATACTGGATAACATGATTGTTAATGTCCACATTATTAAACATCATGGCCTAGGGATCTTTTTAATTTCATCATAACCCTGTTCTCCCAATGGAAATGTGTCACACAATAAAATTACCTTTATTATTTATTGCCTCATATGACAACTATTACAACTTTAACGGAACAAAATAATTTAACATAACTTAAAGGTCACATTCTTTCTGATCCCATTTTTTAAACCCTAGCTATAATAGCATAAATAATACCTGTAAAATGATAAAGCTCACTGCCAGGCGATATATTTTCTTGTAAGATTCTCATCTTTGGACTGTTAGCTTCCTCCTGGCCAGCAGATGGCGCTTTTCTCTGATACGTAGTAATTAAGCCTGATGTGTTACACCTGTTTTTGTTCTATATAAGTGAAGTTTTGCCATGCCTTCTTTGTTCAGTCTTGAGTTTTGTTACCAGTTGCCAGTCTATATGCTACTCTTGTAAGTTTATGTTTTTGACCCTTGTGTCTGTTTTCTTTTCCCTGTTTTTTGGAAGCACAGCTTCCTTTATTATTGTTGTATTTTTTCATTCAGTAAAATTTATCAGTTAAATCAAGATCCAGATCTCTGTGCTCTTTTCCTATCTCTGCACTTGGATTCACTCAGTGGGGAGTTAGCTCTGTGAGTAAGATCAGTGGCTCTGTGTATAGAAGACCCGGGTTCAATCCCCACCTAAGACACCCCGTTACAGCAAGACTGAACCATCAACATGAATCCAGCAGAGGAGACTCCACCATCTTCAAATGTGGATCGCATTCTCTCTGCCCTCTCTGGGCAAGCTGCAGCCATCCAGCAACATGAGCAAATCCTTTCTGAGATTCTTCAACGTTTAATGCTGCATTTACACCAAGGGCGTGAAGCGCGAGTGATTTCAATGTTAAGTCAATGTGAAGACGCGGTGACGCGCGTCAGGAGGTCCCGCGGCGCGGAAGAGGCGTTCGGCACGACGCGTTTCCGCCTCTTTCGCGCGTGAAGCTCGGGCGAAAGGCGCGAATTGAGCGTTGTGCGCGAATGGTGCTTTTTGTGCATCTTGCGGTTCACGCAAATTTGCGGCTGACGCCTGAGTTGAAAAATTTGAACTTTGGCGGAATTTCGCGCCGCGTTAACCAATCAGGAGCCTGCTTGCTGCTGTGGTGGCAGCCCCGCCCGAGTCACTCACTCAAGCAGTCACTCGAAGCTATATGACACAAGTTGTTATTTCTATAGTGGAGACAGGAATAAAAAGGACCTCGCTTGGAAGAGTGTCAGTAAGGACTTTGGGCAACTTGGTAAGTTGTAATACACGCTTCACTTTTGAGTCACGTGACGTTTATCTACCCGCGCCGTTTATTTTTCCCCATAGTAAGGTTACCCAATACAAAACTGGTAACTCTCTTGATAAATGCACAAGTAACATCAGTCATCTTGCAAACAGACACTCGCACAGCAGTTGCCCCTCCCACAAGAAGCGGATTTTGCTTCGGACGCGCGTCAAATGCTTGCTTTTTCCTCTACACGCGCGAATGCATCCAAATTGTTCAAGCGGCAAACCACGCGCGGTAGACGCGATTTTGACGCCCAAACCGCGTTTGGTGTAAACTCAGCATTAGTCTTCAGCCTTCTGTTCCTGCACCCCAAGTCCCTCAGCCACCTGAAGATCCCTCTCGAGCAGTGTTATCTCTCCTGTCAGAACCCAAACTGCCAGCACCAGAACGATTTGATGGGAATCCCCAGAAGTGCCGTGGGTTTATTACACAGTGCACCTTAGTATTTGAACTACAACCTGGAAGCTTCCCTACAGAGCGCAGCAAAGTGGCCTACATGATTACTGTTCTCACCGTCAAGGCCTTAGACTGGGCCTCAGCTTTGTGGGACCAACAGTCTCCACTTTCAGCCAACAGCAGAGATTTCATTGTTGAAATGAAGAGGGTCTTCCACCACCCGGCCAGCATAGGGGATGTGGATTATCGTTTACTTCAACTCTGTCAGGGCAATCGGAGTGTGGCTGAGTTCACCATAGAGTTCCGTACTCTTGCGTCTGAAAGTGGATGGGACCAACGTGCTTTGAGGGCAGCATTTCACCAAGCTTTGTCTCCAGAACTTAAGGATGAGCTGGCATTTAGGGACCCTGCACCGGACTTGGAATCCCTGATCGATATGTCAATCAGAGTAAATCATCGTCTCAGAGATCGTCGGCAAGAACGATGCCGAGAACCTGGGCCACGTCACCCTCCAGAATTCTCCAATACTGTTGAACCACTTTGTAGGCCATGTGATTTGGAAGAACCCATGCAGCTGGGTAGAACTAAATTAACCCAGACAGAAAGAGATCGACGGATGAGGGAGCGACGCTGTCTGTACTGTGGCAAATCTGGCCATTTCCGATCCAGCTGTCCTGAATTGTCGGGAAAAGCCAGCTCTCGTCCAGGAAAGGGGGAGCTGGAACGAGAATAGAAGTCATCCCCCATCCTGCTACCTCTGGAGTTACTATCCAAGCCACCATCCTCAGAGACAACCAACATCACCAGCTGGGAGCATTCATTGATTCTGGGGCTGCTGGGAATTTTTTGGATCTAGACATATCCAGACGTTTGGGTATTCCATCCTTGGTTCTCCAGAAGCCTCTAACCATCACTGCTCTTGATGGCAGACCCCTTGGCTCAGGTCAGGTTAGTCACTGTACTCCTTTTCTTCAGTTTGAAATTGGGGGCCATAAAGAGTTAATGCAATTTTTTTTTGATCCAATCACCAGAGCTTCCCCTAGTTCTTGGATTTCCATGGCTATCCTGTCACAACCCACATATAGATTGGGCCAGGGGTATTGTTAAGAGCTGGGGAATTAATTGTTGTGTCTCTAATCTCTCCTTTTGTCATTCTCCCGAGTTACTGAAGGCATTTCCAGGACCTTTGTCAGCACTCTCCAGGTGGCCTGCCCCCCTCGACCATAACATACATTTTACTCAAGGGCTACCTGTATCTCAGGTCAAGTCTAATAATGCTAAGTCTCTAAGTTTTCCCCTCAAGTCATCTCTAGTCCTTCAGACAGCAGAAACACCCAAGGTTCTTATCGATAAGACTATAAGTGCACCCTCTGGGTCCCTCCCTGATGTGTCCAGAGTTCCTCCTGAGTATGCTGATCTCAAAGAGGTCTTCAGCAAGTCCCGAGCTACCTTACTTCCTCCTCACAGACCATTTGATTGTGTTATAGACTTGGTCCCAGGGGCATGCCCTCCACGGGGTAGGCTGTACTCCCTCTCTGCTCCTGAGAGGGTTGCTATGGAGAAGTATCTTAAGGAGGCTTTGGATAATGGTTTCATCCGTCCTTTAACCTCACCAGCCGGGGCAGGATTTTTTTTTGTTGAAAAAAAAGATGGCGACCTCAGGCCATGCATTGACTACAGGGGTCTTAACCGCATCACAATCAAGAATCGCTACCCTCTGCCTCTGATGACCACAGCTTTCGAACTCCTACAAGGTGCCACAATTTTCACTAAGTTGGATCTGCGAAACGCTTACCATCTGGTCAGAGTTAGAGAGGGTGACGAATGGAAAACCGCATTCAACACTCCCACTGGCCACTATGAGTACAAGGTAATGCCCTTTGGCTTGGTTAATGCCCCAGCTGTTTTCCAGGCTCTAATCAGTGATGTACTACGGGAGATGCTGGACAAGTTTGTTTTTGTCTATCTTGACAATATCCTTATTTTCTCTAAAAACTACCAGGAACACGTTCAACATGTTCGACAGGTCTTGTCCCAGCTACTTAAACACAGCCTCTTTGTCAAGTTGGAGAAAAGTGAGTTTCATGTTTCCTCTGTCCCATTTCTCGGCTTCATTGTGTCCAAGGGGAATCTTCAGATGGATCCTGGCAAGGTCCATGCAGTACGGGAATGGCCTCAGCCCAGCTCTGTAAAGCAGGTACAACGCTTTCTTGGCTTTGCCAATTTTTATAGAAAGTTCATTAGAAATTTCAGCTCTGTTGCAGAACCTCTGTCCGCTCTCACCAAGAAGTCTGCTCAGCCATTCAGATGGACAGAAAAGGCCAACCAGGTTTTCAACAAGTTGAAACGACTCTTTACATCTGCTCCCATCTTAACTCTCCCAGACCCAGAGTTGCCTTTTGTGGTTGAGGTGGATGCTTCTGACATAGGGGTAGGAGCAGTCTTGTCCCAGAGAGCCAGGTCTGACAACAAACTTCACCCATGTGCTTTTCTGTCTCGCCGACTGTCTGCAGCAGAGAGGAATTACGACATTGGAAATCGGGAGCTGTTGGCAGTTAAGGTTGCACTGGAGGAGTGGAGGCATTGGTTGGAGGGGGCCAAGCATCCTTTCCTCATCTGGACAGACCACAGAAACCTTACTTACATTCGGGACGCCAAGAGATTAAATTCCCGCCAAGCTCGCTGGGCTCTGTTTTTTAATCGGTTTGACTTTGTTCTTTCTTACCGCCCAGGTTCCAAGAATTTGAAACCAGATGCACTTTCAAGGCAATTTGATATCCCAGAGCAGGAGTCCAGACCAGAACCCATACTACAGACCTCCAAAATAGTAGCAGCTATCCAGTGGGGCATTGAAGCTGCCATCAAAAAGGCCCATCGGCAGCATCCAGATCCAGGTAATGGTCCACCAGGACGTCTCTTTGTACCTAACCGATTACGCTCTGATGTATTGCAGTGGGCACATGCTTCCCTCCCCTCTGGTCATCCTGGGGCCACAAGAACTTTCAGACTCATCCAAAGGAGATTTTGGTGGCCCAAGTTGCAAAGAGATGTTCGGGATTTTGTTGCCGCTTGTACCATATGCGCCCAGAACAAGGAACCCAGAACCCACCCCCTAGGACTACTGCACCCTTTACTTATCCCCAAACATCCCTGGTCGCACATATCTATGGACTTTGTAACAGGTTTGCCCAAAATCACAAGGTAATACAGTCATTCTGGTGGTGGTGGACAGATTTTCAAAAGCATGTCACCTCTTGCCTTTACCCAAACTTCCCACAGCAAGCCAGACTGCAGAGCACCTTATGCATCATGTGTTCAGGATACATGGCTTCCCACGAGATATGGTCTCTGATAGAGGCTCTCAATTTACATCCCGGTTCTGGAAGGCATTTGGCCGTCTCATTGGGTCTGACATCAGCCTCTCTTCTGGTTTTCACCCCCAGTCTAATGGGCAGACTGAGAGAGTGAATCAGGAGATAGAGAAGACTCTTAGATGTTTGGTGGCAGACAATCAGACCACTTGGAGCTCTCGATTAGTCTGGGCTGAATTTGCACATAATACTCTCTACCATTCTTCCCTAGGCATGTCCCCTTTTGAATGCCAGTACGGCTTCCCTCCTCCATTGTTCCCTGGACAGGAGCCGGAGGTATGTGTTCCTGCCGCTGCTCAATTGGTTCGTCGATGTCGTCGGGCTTGGCAGAAGGCCCGGACAGCCTTACAGAAGGCCTCTCAACAACAACAGAGGCAGGCAAACCGACACCGGAGGTTGGGTCCTATGCTTCGTCCTGGCCAAAGGGTGTGGCTGGCAACCAAAGATCTTCCCCTGCGGGTGGAATCTCGCAAGCTGGCTCCACGCTATATTGGTCCTTTTAAGATCCTCAGGAAGATAAACCCAGTATCTTACCGGTTGCTTCTGCCCAGATCAATGAGGATCCACCCAACATTTCATGTCTCTCGGTTAAAGCCTTTTGTTTGTTTTTCTCTGTCCCCAGCTTGCAAACCTGCCCCAGCTGCTCAAATCATCAATGGAAAACCAGCCTATACTGTCCGTCGGCTGGTGGACTCTCGCACAGTACGGGGAAGAGTACAGTACCTGGTTGACTGGGAGGGCTATGGCCCAGAAGAGCGCTCATGGGTACCTGCTCGAGATATTCTGGACCCAACACTCATTTCAACTTTTCACCGTACCCACCGAGGCCTTCAAGGGAACGTCAGGAGCCGTTTTTAGAAGAGGGGCTTCTGTAAGATTCTCATCTTTGGACTGTTAGCTTCCTCCTGGCCAGCAGATGGCGCTTTTCTCTGATACGTAGTAATTAAACCTGATGTGTTACACCTGTTTTTGTTCTATATAAGTGAGGTTTTGCCATGCCTTCTTTGTTCAGTCTTGAGTTTTGTTACCAGTTGCCAGTCTATATGCTACTCTTGTAAGTTTATGTTTTTGACCCTTGTGTCTGTTTTCTTTTCCCTGTTTTTTGGAAGCACAGCTTCCTTTATTATTGTTGTATTTTTTCATTCAGTAAAATTCATCAGTTAAATCAAGATCAAGGAGTTAGCTCTGTAAGATCAGTGGCTCTGTGTATAGAAGACCCGGGTTCAATCCCCACCTAAGACACCCCGTTACATTTCTTTAACATAATTTGCCTTTCAAATCCTACAGCGAACGGCCGGTTTGGACTACAGCGCTCTACTTCATGCACGTAGATTTTTATAATATCTTCTGTGGAATGAGTATACTGTTTGTTGAAAAGAATGGCATATTGACTGATGTAATAACTTGGGAGAATAATTGGTTCCCAATGAAGTAGAGATGAAAATATTGGGAAAAAAGTGAGAAAACGCCTACTTTTTTGCATTAAATTGATGCAAAATCATGTAGAAATGTGTTTTAAGAGTTATTTTTTTCAGTGGATGTTGTCAGCACATGTGTTATATATATTTGGAATACATTTATTGACAGCCTACTCAAACCACTGAGGATTTGAGGAAAAAAATCACAGTTTTCACATTTTTCTGATAAAAATAAAGGGTACATACACTAAAATGGCCACAGTTTTTTTTCTGCGGTGTTTCTGGCAGAGCAGACCCTCCAATTATTGGTTCTTGGGGTCAAAGTTAACAGAAAAAACACAAATATAAAGTATGGCAGACCATGTCAGGTTCAACCCATTTTACTGAACTTTTGAGACTTTGGCTCCCCAACTACTTGTATCTGCTCTTGCTCTATCTGCAGAAGATTGTATGCACTGCAGAGGAGATGACTACAGAGGCAAAATCTCCATCACTGAGAGTGGATACATCTGCCAACGCTGGGACTCTCAGATACCACACAAACATGATTTTGTTCTTTCAATGTGAGAAAGTAGTACACAATAACATAGCATAAATAACACATTGTCCATTTAGGTACACAAAATGTGTGTCTTTGTAGTTTACCTGGGAAACATTTGGAGGAGAACTACTGCAGGAACCCTGATGGACAGCCCAGGCCCTGGTGCTATACAACAAATCCATCCAAACGCTGGGAATACTGCTCTATTCCTCAATGCAGTAAGCTTCACTAATGTCAGTATGGAATCACTGTGTCAAATATTCAGTTTAACAGTTACTGGTCATCATTGTCTGGTAGCAACTACACCACCAACAATTGTACCAGAGCTCACCTGTACTACTGGAGATGGAGGCTCCTACAGGGGCAAGATTTCTGTGACCAAATCAGGGAAAACCTGCCAGAAATGGACATTGCAAACACCTCACAAGCATTCCAAAACTCCAGGGAACTACCCATGCCAGTAAGCATCAATAAACCGGTGCTGAGGGAGATGGAATTATTTTAAGAAATTCAGTTTTTATAGATTTTTATAGATTTTTATTGATAGGTTTAGTGGAACATAAAAGACATTTTAAACAACACAACAGACCAAAATCTATCATGCTCTCTTTCTAAAATGGAAAAACGTGGCTCCACTAGGAGGACATGAAGCCAGATGAGAATAAATAATTTTTAGTTTCATGTGAACTCTACATTCAACATTATAAATCATTTAATTCCAGAGGTCTTGACGAGAATTACTGCAGGAATCCTGATAATGAGAAAGCACCTTGGTGTTACACCACAGATCCTGAAACCCGCTGGGAATACTGCAATGTGCACAATTGTGGATCTCAACCTGGTCTGTACTGAATGAGCCATTACATGAATAAATCTTATTGTAAATATGGATCCATTCCCAGTTTTTTATATGCAACTGGTAAAATATGTTACATGCGTTAGGAAAATATTATGTAGCTCTGTAATGTATAAGTTGCACATTCCAATCAAAAGGTCTAAAATGTGGACAATCGGCAATAAAACCTAAACATTGCTTTGGAGAGCGAGTTGTTGGGGGATGCGTTTCTGAACCACACTCCTGGCCTTGGCAGATCAGTCTTAGAATCAGGTACACAAACTTCCCTATTGTGTCTCAATGCATTTCTGTTAATTTATGTACCGGTGATCTGACCCTTACCTCCAAAATAAAATGACCACATACAATAGGTTGTTAGTTAATGTCAAGCAAAACAAAAAACACGAGCATCGTATAGTTTGTGATATTAAAATGGCGTGTGAGAGTGAACCCACAAATCAAAATGCGGGTTCATTAATATAAAAAACAAAATGTTTCAAATATACTACAACATAAAACCACGTCTGCATTCGTGATCGTAGAAACAACAAACAACAAGCGCTACTCTGCACTGCACAAAACTTGTGTCTGAGTGGTTTAGTCAGTTGTTAATTCTTTAAATATGAAAACATAGATTACTTACAGGCTGTTAGTCAGAAGCGGGCGGGATTATGATAATGACCGCTGTGTCCACGTCAACCAGCCGAGGAAGTAAACTGTTGCCTATAATCCATGTGTTTGTTGTAGTCCAAGAAAAGAGATTTAAGTTGGAAACAATAAATCACGTCATTGTTTATTGTTGTACTTTTGCATATCGCTAACATGTACTAACACACACTTACACACCAAAGTATGTGTGAAATCGTGAACCTGTTGGTCGTATTTCAGACAAACAGCCAAAATGGTCGCATGAGTTGGAGGATAGGTTGGAGCATCAGCATCTCTGGTTCTAGATTGTTTAGAAGAGTAATTATTTAAATTAAACAATGTATATTTCATTTTTATTAATTGCTTCCAATTTAAAATCTTATTCTCATTCATTTGCACCTATAGTCCCAGAAAAAGTCATCATTGTGGTGGAACTCTAATTGATTCAAAGTGGGTCCTAACTGCAGCTCATTGCCTTAAACGGTAAGTGGCTGTTTTTCATTCTGATTATTTTCCCATTTGAGGAAATAAAAAAAAAAGGTTTTAAAGAACTGGATGTGTTTAAGGTTTAGACCAGCAATGCTGCTTTCAAAGTAAATTATAATAATGTGTACCTCCCATCACGCAGGTCTCAGAGTCCGTCCACCTACAAGATCTTCCTTGGAATCCATACAAAAAACGCAGATGAAATCATCAAACAGGAACGAGATGTTTCTAAGATTATTATGGGACCATCTGAAGCTGACATTGCTCTTCTTAAGTTAAAAAGGTAAATCAGTCCACAGTCCATGGTTGACGTCTGCAATTTATGAACCTGTCATAATAAAAGTCTAAGCTGTATTTACTGTAAAACATAACCTTATTTTTAATGACAGCAAAAGGCAAACATACAATAAGGTGTCTTTCATTTTAGGCCTGTGGTGATAAATGATGAGGTTTCACTTGCTTGTCTACCAGAAAAGGACTACATTGTACCAGATGCTACAGATTGCTTTGTAACAGGTTGGGGAAACACTCAGGGTAGGTCACTTCAACACGTATTGAAAAAATTCTTTATCAAACATAAAATAATTTGGATTATAGACTTAGGGCAATCAAAATTATGAATTCTCATCACTGACTTGACTTTCTTCACAATAAGAAAGACAGTTCACATTTTTCACACTATTAAAGTTAATAGATAATAAGGTTCTTAACATTTTAAAAGACATTACAAAAAACACTTCCAGACACTATACAGTAAGTAAAAAAAAATATAGGTAACACCTAAAAAATGCAAACATTTGTAACTTTTTTCCCTTAAAGTTGATCCAACTTTTACTTTAAAGTGTACTACCAAAACTTGTCTTGGAAAATTTTGCTTGACATATGTATAAAGAAGAAAATCTAATCCTGGACAATGGTTTTTCACATGAAATCTATAGAATTGCAATAGCTTTTAAATGACGTATTTATTTGTAATGTTGGTTGATTTACTTGGATGATTTTACAGTTATAGTTTTCTGTTTCTTTAGAAACTGATGGAGAGGGTTACTTGAAAGAAGCTGAGTTGCCAGTAATTGAAAATACAATCTGCAACAGTTCACCGTTTTTGGATGGCCGTGTAAAAGAGCATGAGATGTGTGCAGGAAACATTGAAGGTGGAACGGACACTTGTCAGGTTAGAAAACATGCACGGCAAGCCAGCAAGTCTCTTAAATCCCACAAATGTTGATATTTTATGCAAATGTGCATTTTGTTTCCACACATTTAGGGTGACAGCGGTGGGCCTCTCGTCTGCAAAGCCCACAACCAGTTTGTTCTTCAGGGTGTGACAGCAAGGGGGATTGGTTGTGCTAAAGCAAAGAAACCTGGAATCTATACCCGTGTCTCTAAGTTTGTTGACTGGATTGAACAAAGCATGAAAGAAAACTAACAAAAGTTACATTTTAAACCAAAATATGATATGGATGCCAAAGTTAAAGGTCCTGATTAAAAAATGTGAAAAACATTCACTGCTCACTGTCACAGTCTGTACTACATTTCTGATATGCAAATGCAAGATCTGTTTACAAATGAATTTTGTATTTTACAACAATTACTAACTAATAACACACTAAGACCAGTAAAATCTACACAACAGAAGTGCCAGTCAAAGATGCTCTCGATCTGTTATGGGTTCCTCTATTCATTAAATGGTCCTGCATAGATCCAATTGTTTGGTTCTCAAACTTTTTGGCGTGTGCCCCTCTTGTGCACCCTTCATGCCCCCCCCAATGAAAATTTATGACAAACCAATCTAAAACTGTTCTTATGTTTCATTACACAGAATTTGTAATAAATGAATTTATTTTTTTTAATGTCCTAAAACTGGGGGCCCCATCTCTAGCCCACCCACGAGTTTGAGAACCACTGCAGTACAGATAATTAACCACAGAAGCAGCATTTATTTACTTTAAATGACTCATGTTGTTATTGAATATGTGGAAGTCCACAGAAGGCACTTGTTTAAGTTGTTACTGCTGAAACCGTCTAAAAAAAATTCTATATGTACAGTATAGCCTTGAACAAATAACCTAATGTTACGTAAAACCAAATAATGTCTAAACAAATATCTAGTTCTTAAAAATCACATGATCAGTAACAGTAATGATGGGTTCAGTATATTGACTGACAAATATACAACACAGTCCAGGTATTGATCAGCAAATAAAACTGTATAACATTATGTTTACTTGCATGTAAACAATGTATATTCAGAGACCCAGTGCCCTTTTATCCTGATAATGTTCCAGCACTGAGGTTTTTTGCATGGGTCATGACTCATGACTAATGGCTAACTGAAACCAATGGACGCATGCTTAAATTCTGCGTGTGACCCTTCCGCAACTTTTTAAACCCGGAAGTATTGCCCTATGGCGGATGTAGGCAAGTTCGGTCCTACAGAGCCGCAATCCTGCAGAGTTTAGTTCCAAACCTAATCAAACACACCTGAAAAAGCTAATCAATGTCTTTAGGATTTAGACAGCAGGTTAGATTATCAGTGCTTAGGCTAAAATATGCAGGACTGCGGCTCTCTAGGACCGAACTTGCCTACCCCTGCCCTATGGCAAGCTGCTGCATGTCTGTGTCTGTTTTAAAGATCGCTCTGAATGGGATCTCTATGAAAAGTCTGTCACAAAAATGGAATTATCTCTGCTTTTTGCTCAAAATGTGGTGTTTTTGCAGAAACCTACCCATATTCAAAAGCTGATTACAAAAGAACCACTAAAGCAGGGGTGGGGAACCCTGGGTCCTGGAGGGCCACTGTCCTGCACAGTTTAGTTCCAACCATAATCAAACACCTGAAAATCCAATCAAAGTCTTCAGGATTACTTGGTAATGAAATGCAGGTGTGTTTGATCAGGGTTGGAACTAAACTGTGCAGGACAGTGGCCCTCCAGGACCCAGGGTTCCCCACCCCTGCACTAAAGGTAGGATGAAACGTTTTCTTTTGTTTGAAAGCAGAGGGTCTTTTTTTTCATTTGGTATATTGTATGTTTATATATTTGAAGAAGAACATTTTCTGGAAGACATTAAACTTTTGTGAAAATCATGAAAAACGCTGGCGCTGGCTGGCAACTTTTTTTAAAAAACGCTGGCGGTGAAAGAGTTAAAAGCAGAGGGTCTGTTCTTTCATTTAAAATATTGTATGTTTCTACGTAAAAAAGAAACTTTTCTGGAAGACATTAAACTTTTGGGAAAATCATAAATAAATGCTGGCGCAGGTCAAAATAAATTTTGTGTAATAAATGTTTCTCTTCTGTAATCAGCTTAATAAAGAAAAGCCACAGATATTACATAACCTTAAATCAAATAATAATTATGCTAATGTTCATTGAAATCAGAACCAATAATGGTGGGTTGAGAACAAACTACAAGAAAAACATAATATGACCTGATCAATGTCCTTGTTAGGATAATGATTGATAGATGACTGCACTGTGATGTTTGTTGTACTCACATGTTTAAAAGATTCAGAACATCAGACTCTGTGCTCAGTTTCTCCCAAATGGAGATTCAAAAAGCAGCTGTTTTATTTGGCCTTTTCTTCTTCTCAGGTAAGCCAATTGACTGTTATACAGAAATGTTTCTGCTATCTTTTATCCTGCTGTAAATTAAATAAACAGAGTTACGGTTAACTTAACATCTTTGACACTCATGTAATCATGTGATGATAAATTATGTTACCTCCAGTTTTTTTTAGGGAGTGCATTGCAGTTAAAAATACTTTAAGATGTTTTATTTTCTAAAGATGGCCATGTGCATGTGCACGACATCCTATCACAGTCTTTTGATCATGGGAGTTTTGTTGATGTCCATTTGTCTGGTTTTATTCTGTACATCCAGCACTGCAGACAAGTAAATTATAAAAACTGCTTTGTTGTTAGTTTATAAATTCTGCCATCTAAATAGGGAATCGGCATGGCGCGGCTGCAACTGGCTTTTAAAGGGGATGGGAGATTGCACGTTACGCCCAAAACACACCCATTATTTATTACGAAAATAGGAACAATCCTTTTATGTGCGCTAGGCGCAGAAACAATTTTTCCCATCGTTAAGTTAGCAAAAGTGGATTCGGACACGCCCTTTTAGACTGTGCGCTTTAGACCATGCGCTTAGATTGTTGAAATAAAGCCCAAGGATTTAAACACAATAAAGTCCAATTTGTAATTTCATATTGAATATAATAACGTGTACGAAAACGTCATAGTAATAATAACAATTATGTTGTATAAGTAATGATTAAAAAAATTTCAACAAAACAACAGCACTTGTCACAACACAGAAATCACTCCTGCCATGTGAACGGTTCTTGTTGAAATTTTGCAAGGAAAGCATTTTTTTTTACATATTACACTGTAAGAGCCCTAACTTTACAAAATGATGTTACTTGGTATCATGAAAAAAAACTTTTGTATGTTTTTAATAATTTTTCAAACACATGCTCAACCAAACGGTTGATTTGTCACTTTATGGTAAATGTAGAAAAGCTAAGGTAATGTTTCCAGATCATCCATTTCTGCAGTCAGAATGTACTATTTGCTGAAAAATATAAATTCCTGATCATTCAAAGCGATGAATATGACAAAGCAATTTTTTCTTATTGAATATATTGAGATAATTTCTTAAGTATGTATTTTTTGCCACCTCTGGATTTTTTAAAATAAATATTATGAATTCATATTATTAATTTATGGAAATCATAATTACTGATTAATTAATCAAAAATTACTTCTTAAATTATGTTTTATATTGTTTGAAGGTTTGTTTCTAATGTTGGCTTAATCTACACAGCATTGCTAGTTTACAAAGAAATTTTCATTTATCAAAAAAATCAGGAAAAAATCCTGTTGCACTACCACACTTAGCGGTGTTTTTCTTGAATCATAAATTAAACTAAAATGCCATTACTAACTTTTGCCTTCTTTTATTTTAGGTTTTGAATGCAGAAAGAATGTAATTTTTTTTTAACTTTTAGTTATTTATTATTCTTAAAAAACAAGAAAACATTTCACATCAATATTTTAACTTTAATAAAAAAATAAGATTTAATATAAAAATATATATATTATTATTATAGTTCATTTTTTCTGATTTCCATAGTATGTGTACAGATTTTTTAAGTGACATATCAACCATTTGGTAGAGGCTGATATTTAAAAAATGATGGGATGTGTTGAGTGTATTAACTAGTGACTTAAGGAGAGGACGTTTGCAAGCTGGTTGTAGAATAATGTTTAAGGGTTCGATCAGACAGAACTAAAGTAATAAAGGCACCTCAGTGCCTCACCGTTTAGCAACCTGCCACCATTTTAACTTTTTTAACTTCAGGCGCTCAGAGCACACCTGAAAAAATGTGAGGGGCAGCAGGCGGCTAAATTTTTCATTTGTAAAAGACTGTCTGTTTGATCTCATGATCAAAATAAGGCAGATAAAATATCTCACCTTCATTGAAGTCATATGTAAAGCTGTAGAGTGCTGTAGAAAGCGATATATAAATGTAACAAATTATTATTATACTTATTTTCTGGAGTTTGTTTCTCTTATGTTCTTGTTCCAGCTGCAGAAGATTGTATGCACTGCACTGGAGAAGACTACAGAGGCAAGATCTCCATCACTGAGAATGGATTCACCTGCCAACGCTGGGACTCTCAGACACCACACCAACATGACTACACCCCTGCAGCGTAAGAAAATTGGACTTACTTGACATGAATGAGACTTAGTTCAATTTAGTAAAAGTACACAAAATCTTTGCTCTTGTAGTTTCCCGGGGAAGTTCTTGGAGGAGAACTACTGCAGGAACTCTGATGGACAGCCCAGGCCATGGTGCTATACAACAAATCCATCCAAACGCTGGGAATTCTGCTCTATTCCTCAATGCAGTAAGCACCAGCCATGTTAGCCTGAAATTACTGTTAAATAGTCAGTTAATTACTGGTTAATCTTTTTTTTTTGCAGCAACAAAGCCACCCCCAATTGTACCAGAGCTCACCTGTATTACCGGAGGAGGAAGATCCTACAGGGGCAGGATTTCTTTGACCAAATCAGGGAAAACCTGCCAGAAATGGACATCGCAAACACCCCACAACCATGACAGAACCCCAGAAAACTACCTATGCAAGTAAGCATCAATGCAACAATTTGAATAAACAGGTGCTGAGGGAGACTGAGGTATTAATTGGTTTGTAACAATTTAAGAAATCCTGACATTATTACTGTAACACACTCTGATATTTTTAGGAATGTGAATGTTTAAGGAGACATTTACAACAGTTCATAGTGACCACCTGTCAATAAGCTCCCCTTCTAAATAAAAGGGCAAAAATGTTGTCAGTTTTGACATAGAAGCATTTGAGAACAGGAAAGTCTTTATAAGGAAGTCACGTCACTCCCCTGCAATATTTTCAACGCCTCCAGGTCTTGTTAGAACAAGACATACAAGACTTGTCGATTCTGTGCATGCGCAAAGTCCATCTGCCGAGGTTTCTAATTAAATATTTGCTCTTTTTACTGAGAGGCGGGACTAGAGTGGCTATACTGACTGTTGCGATCTCCCCTATTAATATCAATACCACTGACACATCTTGGTAATATGAAATAACTTTGTAATCTGTAAATGATTTTTAGTTTTGTGTGAATTATTCTTTTAACATTAAGAATCATTCAATTCCAGAGGTCTTGATGAGAACTACTGCAGGAATCCTGATAATGAGAACGCACCCTGGTGTTACACCACAGACCCTGAAACCCGTTGGGAATACTGCAGTGTGCCCAGTTGTGGAGATCAACCTCAATCTGGTCTGTATTGGTGTCAGTAGGGGAGAGCGGGGCACAACCTAACGCTTTGGTTTTGGCTCAATCATTCAAAAAATATTTGAGTTTGATAAATTATATTTGTACAAAAGCAACACACACATCTCTGCTACAAATGAACATTTGAAGTTTGTTTCTATTACTTACCATTCTTGGACAATTACACCAAACGTGACAGAAGAGCTAATGTTACAACTTACCCCATAGGTGGGGTTCATTGTAACAGGCAGGGGGTTAGTTGTAACAGTTGCTTAAAATTAAGTTTGCAGGCAAATATTTCAATACTATTTTGTCTATATACTTGAAGTGGATATTGTTTATATATCTGTCTATAATAGACAGGTCCACACTGTATTCATTCATCCAGCCCTTTTCTAACAATAGTTCAATTATAAATGAATACAAATGTCTAAATATGTGAGAAAAAGCAGCACAATTATTACAAAACGTTTTATATGTGACTCAGTCAGAAATAATTTTACTACAATTTCAAAAAAAAATCTAAAATAATGAGCATCAAAGTCTAATTTTAGCCATTCATTTCATTATGATTTCAATCTTTGACGTGACCTTATTCAATCAATATTAAAGATATGAACAAAAATAAAATTGACACATGATTTTTGATAAGACAGGCACATTTATTTTGTTGGCAGCCAGCAATCATTCGTGTGTAGCCTATTTATGTCACGACAGGTATGAAAGATAGGAGGCAAATGCAGGTGAAAGGTTAACAGTTTATTAAATGATAAATGTACAGATGATATGATTGGCAGTCCAAGGACAGACAAAGGCTACGGTGGCAGATCCAGGTGCTTGTGGGTGAATGCTGTGTGACGGAGACAAAACCGGATACACAAACTGGCATTAATCCACACGAAGACGAGAGACTGGAACACACGAAGACAGTGCGACTTGGAACAGACTTGTAGTACAATCATCTGGCAGTGAGAGGAGAGAATGGATGAGTATATATACTGGCTGGGAAACTACCACCAGCTGGAGCAAAGCAATCACACACACCTGCACTCACTCAGGTAATCAGCCTACAGACACGCACACACTCATACTTCAGTCATACAGACAAACAACACACAGAAAGTCACGATAGACTTATCCTACCGTGACAGTACCCCCTCCCCCAAGGACGTCACCTGACGTTCTCGGGCTCCTTGACCTGCGATGGAAATCATCAATAAGGGAGTGATCCAATATGTCCCGGGCAGGGACCCAACTTCTTTTCATCCGGACCGTAACCTTCCCAATCCACCAAGTACTGAAATCCGCGTCCCCTCCGTCTGGAGTCCAGAATACGATTAATCGAATAGGTTGGTTCCCCATCTACGAGACGAGGCGGGGGGGGGGGGACCGGGACAGGCGGATTAAGACGAGATTTAAACACGGGTTTAATTTTGGAAATGTGAAAAACCGGATGAATTCGTCTGTACACAGGAGGAAGATTAAGGCGGACTGTTACTGGGTTAATGATTTTAGCAACAGAAAATGGGCCAATAAATTTGGGAGTCAACTTATTCGAGACGGAACGCATCGGAATATTCGGAGTTGAAAGCCACACTTTTTGACCCACGACGTAAACGGGAGGCTTCGACCGGTGGCGATCAGCCTTAGCCTTGGTGCGTTGTCTCGCTTGGAGTATAGCCTCACGTGCTCTATTCCAAGTGCGACGGCACCTCTGGACGAAAGCGTGTGCGGAGGGGACCGCGATCTCGGATTCCAGACTGGGAAATAAAGGTGGTTGGTACCCTAAGCTACACTTAAACGGAGATAGGCCCGTAGCTGACACTGGTAATGCATTGTGTGTGTACTCCACCATAGAGAGTTGTTGGCTCCAGGAGGAAGGATTCTTGGAAACCAAACATCGCAACACTCTTTCCACGTCCTGATTGGCTCGTTCGGTTTGACCATTGATTTGGGGATGAAACCCTGAAGACAAACTAACCGTAGCCCCTAGCAACCTGCAAAACTCTCGCCAAAATTTGGAAATGAATTGGGGACCCCTATCGGAGACCACGTCTGTCGGGAGGCCATGTAACCGGAATACGTGATCAACGATAGCAACCGCTGTCTCCTTGGCTGAAGGTAATTTGGGCAAGGGAATGAAATGTGCCGCCTTCGAGAATCGGTCCACTACGGTTAAAATCACCGTATTACCCTGGGAGGGTGGGAGGGCGGTTATAAAGTCTAGCGAAATATGGGACCAGGGTCTCGAAGGGACAGGCAGCGGTCTGAGTAACCCATCGGGAGGACGATTAGATGACTTACCCACAGCACAAACCGAAAAAGCCAATACAAAATCATGTGTGTCGCGAGCCATCCCTGGCCACCAGAATCGTTGCTTAACCAAAAACTTGGTTCGACTGACCCCTGGATGGCAAGCTATACTGGAATTATGACTCCATTTCAGTACATCAGATCTCAGTCCCTCTGGCACAAATAAACGGTTCGGTGGGCAACGAGTCGGGGGCGTTACCCCTTCTAAGGCTTTAGCCACCTTCGATTCGATCTCCCATGAGAGCGCGGAGATGAATAGAGTCTCCGGTAAAATGGGCTCGGGAGTAGAGACACGATCGGAACGCTCAAAAATACGGGACAAAGCATCAGGTTTGATGTTTTTAGAACCTGGACGGTAGGACAATGTAAAAATCGAAATGACCGAAAAATAATACCCACCGAGCCTGCCTAGAGTTCAAACGTTTGGCTGATTTGATGTATTCTAAGTTCTTGTGATCAGTGTAAACTATGACCCCTCTAGCCAATGACGCCATTCTTCCAGTGCTAGTTTAACTGCCAACAACTCCCGATTACCAATGTCATAATTACGTTCAGCAGGCGATAAGCGATGAGAATAAAACGCGCAGGGATGCACCTTTCCGTCTGAAGATGTGCGTTGGGATAACACGGCTCCTACCCCCACATCTGACGCATCGACCTCCACTATGAACTGACGTTTACGATCAGGGGCTACGAGAATCGGGGCTGAAACGAAGCAGCCTTTCAGTTTGGAGAATGCAGCCTGAGCTGCATCCGACCACCTGAACGCAGTACTAGGGGAGGTCAAGGTGGTCAGAGGTGCGGCTAGTTGGCTGAAATTGCGAATAAAACGCCGGTAAAAATTGGCGAACCCCAGAAATCTCTGCAGGTCCTTGCGAGACTCTGGCGATGGCCAATCCACCACAGCCTTAACCTTCTCCGGATCCATACGGACACCCTCAGTCGAAATGATGTGCCCTAGAAAAGAAACAGACTGTGCGTGAAATTCGCATTTCTCCGCCTTGACAAAAAGCCCATTCTCTAGCAACCTGAGAAGCACTCGTCGTACGTGTTGCACATGTTCCTGGAGAGACGTAGAAAAAATCAGTATGTCATCCAGATAGACATACAGAAACTGGTCGACCATGTCTCGCAACACGTCATTAACGAGTGCTTGGAAAACTGCTGGCGAGTTAGATAATCCGAAAGGCATCACGCAGTACTCAAAATGGCCACGAGGGGTGTTAAACGCAGTTTTCCATTCATCCCCCTCCCTTATGCGGACCAAATTATAAGCATTACGTAAATCCAATTTTGTGAAGACGGACGCTCCTTGCAACCTCTCGAAGGCTGAAGACATTAACGGCAAAGGATACGTGTTCTTTACCGTAATGTTATTCAACCCTCGGTAATCAATGCAAGGTCGCAAGGATCCATCCTTCTTACCAACAAAAAAGAACCCCGCCCCTGCTGGAGAAGAGGAAGGACGGATGAACCCTGTTGCTAGAGAATCAGAAATATATTTCTCCATGGCCTCCATCTCAGGAACAGAAAGAGAGTAAAGCTTGCCTTTAGGCGGAGACGTACCTGGCAGTAATTCTATCACACAGTCATAGGGACGATGTGGAGGGAGAGAAGCGGCCTTGGACTTAATGAACACTCCCTTCAAGTCGTGGTACTCCGCGGGCACGTTAGATAAGTCCATCGTTTCCTCCTGAAACACAGACGCAGAGACAGGTACACAAGCAGAGACAAGACAAGACCTATGACACTCTTCACTCCAACCAATGATAGTACCCAGCCTCCAGTTGACAGACGGGTTGTGTTTAAACAGCCAGGGATGTTCAAGTACAACGGGAGCCAGAGGGGAAACCGTGACATAAAACTGAAGAGTCTCGGAGTGGTTGCCAGAAACACATATGGTGACAGGGTCCGTGATATGTGTGATGACAGACAGTTCACTACCATTCAAAGCAAAAGGTGAAATGGGTTTATTTAGTGCAGTCAATGGAACTTTGAGCTTACGTGCGAAATGATGGTCGATTAAATTCCCCTCGGCTCCCGAATCCAACAGTGCATGACAGGTGAGGTGTGTCCTTTGCCACCGTAGTTTCACCGGGAGGAGGGTAGATGTTGCTGTGGTCTTTGTGGTGGAGATTCCGCCCGAGAGTAGCCCCAGTTTCACTCCCGGGCATTGCCTTTTACCGGACACCGATGGAGTGGATGTCCAGCCTCCCCGCAGTAGAGACAAAGACCCAGTGATCTGCGGCAAATCCTCTCCTCCCGGGAAATCCGAGCTTGACCCACCTGCATGGGCTCCGGATCGGGCATGGAGGAACCGGCCGCTTTCTCTCTCACGGGTGAAGGTCTTTCCTGACGACTGGAGAGCCGAACTTCATCGTCGTACGCTGGGATGGTTCTCAGACGGATGTCGGCTCGGATGGCAGCGTCGATCACACCGTTGAGAGAGGATGGTAATTCGCCCCGTTGTAACTCGCGCTGAATGCGGCCGGTTAACCCATGCAGGAACGTATCCCACTGCGCCTCTTCATTCCACACACTCATACTTCAGTCATACAGACAAACAACACACAGAAAGTCACGATAGACTTATCCTACCGTGACAATTTAAAACAACGGCAAGAATTATGCTAACGTTAGTGGTTTTGATATCGTAAGTGCTGAGGGGTTAGTTGTAACACAGCGTTACAATTAACCCCGCTGGGTCAAAATATTTTCAAGCCCACCAAAAAAGTTGTTAAGATCTGCAGACATTTCAAAACGATGCTATGTTTTAGTCAACAAGACACTGATTAATATGACATAACATTGGATATGGTATCTTACACACCCAACTTAGAAACCGAAAAAACATATAATGAAAAAAATACTTACATGTCACCAAAACACTCTTTCATCAATAATTCTCTGGAAAAACATTATACAGTTCCAATAATTTGAGGGAGTGTCTTTTGGCAGTGTGAAAAAAATACCAGAAAGACAAAACTCTCAACCTTGAGCAACAATAGAAACAGTCCATGTTACGACTAACCCCGTGTTAGTTTTTGCCCCGCACACCCCTACATGAATGAGATGTATCCAAAAAAAATCAGAATCTGCTTAAAGTCATTTTTGTAAGCAATGTAGCTTTAAGACTCTATGAACTCTTTTTTATGCTATGGAGGTTAAATTAGCCATTTCTAAATACATGAATGATTTGGTTATACACTGTAAACAAGTTAGTAACAACTTAGTTTGCAAGTCAGCTTAACTTACTTTTAAGTTTTGACTAGTGATAAGTTGACATAACTTATAAAAACTAATAAAATTTGTTTAACTTAATTTGTTAAGTTAAAGTAACAAAAATATATGTTGATTTGATATCATTTTTACAGTGTAAGTTTATAAATAGGTTATAGTGGTTATAAGTTTGATAGATGGCAATTAGTTATTGAGACGGATTGATTAATAAAACAATAATACAACAGAGAAAATCTCCCGTTCATTTGATGGAGTTTGTTTCCTGTGATGTCACACTTTTGTTTCTGCTCTTGAAGATTGTATGCACTGCACTGGAGAAGACTACAGAGGCAAGATCTCCATCACTGAGAGTGGATACACCTGCCAACGCTGGGACTCTCAAACACCACACCAACATGACTACACCCCTGCAGCGTGAGAAAATAGGACTTACCTGGCATGAATGAGACTTTAGTTCAATTTAGTAAAAGTACACAAAATCTTTGTTCTTGCAGTTTCCCGGGAAAGTTCTTGGAGGAGAACTACTGCAGGAACTCTGATGGACAGCCCAGGCCCTGGTGCTATACAACAAATCCATCCAAACGCTGGGAATTCTGCTTCATTCCTCAATGCAGTAAGCACCAGCCATGTTAGCCTGAAATTACTGTTAAATAGTCATTTAATTACTGGTTAATCTTTTATTTGTAGCAACAAAGCCACCCCCAATTGTACCAGAGCTCACCTGTATTACTGGAGAAGGACGCTCCTACAGGGGCAGGATTTCTGTGACCAAATCAGGGAAAACCTGCCAGAAATGGACATCACAAACACCCCATAACCATGACAGAACCCCAGAAAACTACCTATGCAAGTAAGCATCAATGCAACAATTTGAATAAACAGGTGCTGAGGGAGACTGAGGTATTAATTGGTTTGTAACAATTTAAGAAATTCTGTCATTATTACTGTAATACACTCTCACATCTTTAGGAATGTGAATGTTTAAGGTACAACAGTTCATAGTGACCAGCTGTCAATAAGCTCCCCTTCAAAATAAAATGGCAAAAATGTTGTCAATTCTGACATAGAAGCATTTGAGAACAGCAAAGCCCCTATAATGAAGTCGCGTCACTCCGCTGCCATATTTGCAATGCCTTCAGGTCTTGTTAGAACAAGACATACAAGACTTGCTGATTCTGTGCATGCGCAAAGTCCATCTGCCAGACGTTTCTGATTAAATATTGGCTCTTGAGAGGCAGGACTAGAGCGGCCATTCTGACTGTTGCGATCTCCCCCATTCATATCAATACCAGTGAGGCATTTTATTATTATTAAATAACTTTGTAATCTGTCAATTATTTTTAGTTTTGTGTGAATTATTCTTTTAACATTAAGAATCATTCAATTACAGAGGTCTTGAAGAGAATTACTGCAGGAATCCTGATAATGAGAAAGCGCCCTGGTGTTACACCACAGACCCTGAAACCCGTTGGGAATACTGCAGTGTGCCCAGATGTGGAGATCAACCTCAATCTGGTCTGTATTTGTGTCAGTACTTGAATGAGATGTATCCAAAAAATACAGATTCTGCTTAAAGTCATTTTTGTTATCAACGAAGCTTTAAGACTCCATGAACTTTATTTGATGAAGCTTGTTTCCTGTGATGTCACACTCTTGTATCTGTTCTTGCTCAAGCTGCAGAAGATTGTATGCACTGCACTGGAGATGACTACAGAGGGGAGATCTCCATCACTGAGAGTGGATACACCTGCCAACGCTGGGACTCTCAGACACCACACAAACATGATTTTGTCCATTCAATGTGAGAAATTAGTGCATACTAACTTATTATATATAAATAAGATATATTGTACATTGAGGTACACAAAATGTGTGTCTTTGTAGGTTACCTGGGAATCATTTGGAGGAGAACTACTGCAGGAACCCTGATGGACAGCCCAGGCCCTGGTGCTATACAACAGATCTGTCCAAACGCTGGGAATATTGCTCTATTCCTCAATGCAGTAAGCTTCACACCTGTCAGTCTAAAATCATTGGGTCAAATATTCAGTTCAACAAGTTATCCCTGTCTTGTAGCAACTACACCACCCAGAACTGTACCAGAGCTCACCTGTATTACTGGAAAAGGACGCTCCTACAGGGGCAAGATTTCGATAACCAAATCAGGGAAAACCTGCCAGAAATGGACATTGCAAACACCTCACAACCATGACAGAACTGAAGAGAACTACCCATGCAAGTAAGTAACATCACTGATGGAGTTAATTTTTTTATTTAAGTAATTTTATGTTTACATATTCTCACATTGTTGGGAATATAAAAATTGTATGATAGGGAGATATTCAATTTGTATTTTAGAAATTTAGAGGATAGTGGGCACTAGTGATGCACGGGTCGTTTCATAACCAACGGGTCCCATGGATAACCCGCAACTCGGGTTGGGGCGAGTCATTAGAGACAAAATAAAAAAACATATATGTTCCATGCACATCCCTATAGCGTATGTTCTCTTTCTGTCGTCCACTCGACATTGTGTTGATGATGTCAGTATGGGGTGTGCTCTTGAGACCCAATCTGGTCTGACTTGTGTGTAAAACACCAATGAAATTGCGACAATGGTATTTGCATACCAGTCTATGCCCACACTTATGTGTATAAAAGGAGACAGCATGCACCATTCAGACACTCTGGTTCTTCAGAGCTTGCTGGTTGGATCTCTCTTCTCTCCAGCTGAAATCAAAGATCCTGTTTCACTGTTTGGCCTGTTGGACCATTCATCGTTCCCGGGCCCGCGCAAGTCATACTGTCCCCTGCCGGGTCCCTACAGTGGCCCAGTGATCATAAACGGGTCAATAAAAAAGCATTTCCTTCTGTCCTCCCTGAGCAATATTTCTCTTCCTTTTCCACCACCGAACGACTCTCTGCTTCCTCTGACAAAGCCTTGTCAGGTAAGACGAGCGGTTAAGGGGAATGAATAGGATTTGCATACCAGTCTCTGCCCACACTTACGTGTATAAAAGGAGACAGCATGCACCATTTAGACGCTTGTATCTGAGGAGCTTTATGAGGCTTGTGTCAGCGGAATGGGGCAGAGTTGTGGCACGGTCCACCTTACGGCCACCACCTCCCGGCACTACGAAGCAGATTGTTCCTCTCATACGGTGTCTGGCAGCATGGTTTTCGCTCCCCAGCCCGTCGTTCTAGCAGCTGCTAACAATTCGTCTCGGTTACGTGATACAATTTGCCAGATGCCCCCCGAATTTCGCGGCATTTTGTTTACCTCTGTCAGAGGCGAGAATGCTTCGGGAATGGGGGTGGCCACCCTTCTGGCCAAATGTGTGATAGAGCCCGTCCCCTCAGCCCAGATGTCTTTGGGTTTTTACAGCCCGTACTTCAGAGTGCCGAAGAAGGGAGGGGGGCTGCATCCCATCTTGGACCTGCGCTCCGTGAACAAATATAATGCCGTTCAGGATGTTAAAACAGAGACGCATCCTGGCGGAGGTTTGTTACCAGGATTTGTTTGTAGCCATCAACGTGAAGCATGTGTACTTTCATGTCTCTATTCTTCCTCAACACAGACCATTTCTACAGTTTGCTTTCGAGAGGAAGGCATATCAGTACAAAGTCCTCCCTTTCAGTCTGTCCCGTCCCCCGTGTCTTTACCAAAGTCACCGAGGAGGCCTTAGCACCTCTCAGGCAGCAGGGGATTTGCAATCTCTTGATGACTGGCTCATCGTAGCGCACTCGTAAGAATTGGTTTATGCCCACAGGGACTCAGTGTTACAACACCGAGACTGTCTGGGTCTTCGGGTCAACTTTTGAAAAGAGCAAGTTCTCCCCTGTACAGAGCATCTCTTTTCTCTGGATCGAATTGGACACGGTGTCGATGGTAGCACATCTCACCAATGAGCATGCTCAGACAATGTGACATTTCTCAGACGCAGTAAAGCAGTCCCGCTCAAACTCTTTCAGAGGCTCCTGGGGCACATGGCATCTTCGACTGTGGTTATTCCCCTTGGTTTGATGCACATGAGGCCAATTTAACACTGGCTGTACGCCCCATGTTGTATAATTAATGGTCGCAGGTGTGGGGCAGGTTGTAAAAATAGATACAGTGGTGCAGGGTGGGCTTGGGCGAACCAAATAATTTCATAAAAGTGGAACCCGCGGCTTGGAAAAAACCCTGACACTCGCATCACTAGTGCCCGCCTTTGTCAAGCTCTCCTCCCATAAAACAATTCTTTTAGCATTATAAATCATTGAATTCCAGAGGTCTTGAAGAGAACTACTGCAGGAATCCTGATAACGAAAGAGCGCCCTGGTGTTACACCACAGACCCTGAAACCCGCTGGGAATACTGCAATGTGCACAGTTGTGAAGATCCATCTAGGCCTGGTCTGTACTGATGTAGTCATAACATGGCTCAAACGTATTACATACAATTTTTATTAAATAATGCTAAATATGTGGTCAACTTTGCAGCCAATCAACACAAATGACAATAGTACCCTGCTGAAAAAACCAGCATGAAACCAGCATGGGAATTATGCTGGTCTATGCTGGTTTAGCTGGTGGTCACCAGCATACCAGCACCAAAACACAACATATGCTGGTCTTGCTGGTATGACAAACATGGGATGCTGGTGTGACCAGCATAGGATGCTCGTGCTAGTGCTGGTTTAGTTGGTGCTGATGCTGGTGCAGATGCTGGTTTTGTGCTGGTATAGCTGGTGTTCACTAGCAAACCAGCACCAAAACACAACATATGCTGGTCTTGCAGGTATGCTGTTTTTTCAGCATGGTAGGTTTAAGAATTGATAGATGGCAATTTTCGAGATTGATCAGAAATATGTTGATATAGTGTTACAGAGATGTTGAGATCTACAGAAACATTTATGTTGAAATCTTAAAAAATAAGACAGAAAAATCATGACCGAATGAAATCGCCTTCATTTAATGTGAATTGTTTCCTTGCTCTAGCTGCAGAAGATTGTATGCACTGCACTGGAGAAGATTACAGAGGCAAGATCTCCATCACTGAGAGTGGATACACCTGCCAACGCTGGGACTCTCAAACACCACACAAACATGATTTTGTCCTTTCAATGTGAGAAATAATTTCCACTTATTCACTTAGTATTCATTAGAAATTGTTCACTTAATTCAAGTAAACAAAATGTGTGTCATTGAAGTTTACCTGGGAAACATTTGGAGGAGAACTACTGCAGGAACCCTGATGGACAGCCCAGGCCCTGGTGCTATACAACAGATCCGTCCAAACGTTGGGAATACTGCTCTATTCCTCGATGCTGTAAGCTTCATTACTGTCAGTCTGAAATTACCGTGTCAAAAATTCAGTTCAACAATTATTGGTCATCTTTGTCTTGTAGCAACTACACCACCAACAATTGTACCAGAGCTCACCTGTACTACTGAAGCTGGAGGCTCCTACAGGGGCACAATTTCTGTGACCAAAACAGGGAAAACCTGCCAGAAATGGACATCGCAAACACCTCACAACCATGACAGAACTCAAGAGAAATACCCATGCAAGTAAGCATCAATTTAAGAAATTGTGTAATTTTTTACTTTAATTCTCACATTGTTGGGAATATTGATATTTTAGGTTGAAAGCAAAAGAAACTTTTAAATAAAACAATAATTCCCAGAGACTAACTCTATCAGGCTATCTTCCTAAAAAGTAAAAATGTGGTTTCCATAGGAAGACATGAAACCAGATGAGAATAAATAGTTTTTAGTTTCATGTGAACTCTTTCTCTAACATTAAGAATCATTCAATTCCAGAGGTCTTGATGAGAATTACTGCAGGAATCCTGATAATGAGAAAGCGCCCTGGTGTTACACCACAGACCCTGAAACCCGCTGGGAATACTGCAATGTGCCCAGTTGTGAAGATCAACCTCAACCTGGTCTGTACTGAATAAGCTATTACATAAATAAAACATATTGTAAAGTGTGGATCCCTTCCTTGTTTTTTTATGTGCAACTGGTAAAATATGTAACATGCATTAAGATGATTATATAGCACTGTAAGATACATAAGATGCACATTCCCATCACAAGGTCTGAAATGTGGACAATCGGCAATAAAACCTAAACATTGCCTTGGAATGCGAGTTGTTGGGGGATGCGTTTCCAAACCACACTCCTGGCCTTGGCAGATCAGTCTTCGAATCGGGTACACAAACTTCCCTATTGTGTCTCTGTGTATTATTGTTCATGTACCGGTGATCTGACCCTTAATTACAAAATAAAATAACAACATAGGTTTTTTGCGCACAATCTACAATTACGTTCTGCTGAACACAAAATAAAACAGTTGACAGTACATCAACTTCCTTACTAGGAGAAAGAAAGTCAATGGGTACCATCAACTGTGTTCTTACCATCATTTATCAAAATATCTTCTTTTGTGTTTAACAGAATAAATGAGGGTGAGTAAATGAATGAACAGAATATTTGTTTTTGGGTGAACTATTCTTAAAGGCTTACTTTTTATCTGTGTACAGCACATGGGATTGAGCCCATGATCAGAAAAAAATAACACAAAGACCCTATGGGTCGTATTTTAGCCTTAATGGTCAGATGACTTGGAGGATAGGTTGGAGCATGAGCATCTTTGGTTCTAGATTGTTTAGAAGAGTAATTATTTAAATTAGGGCTGTGCCGATGCATCGCGTTCCCCATTAAAAAGACCTGCCTGAAATCGACAAAAGGCTCAGATTCTGTGTTTCATGCACAGCTTGTGCGTGTACTACGGCTCTGTGATCAGTAGGAAGTCCTTATCAATCTAAAATCACTATTTGCACAATTTATCATCACAGCCCTAATTTAAATTAAACAATGTCTGATTTTTTTAATATTATTTTTAATCAACCGCTTGCAATAGGTAAGCTTACTTTTATTCATTTGTACCTATGTCTCAGCAAAAGTCATCATTGTGGTGGAACTCTAATTGATTCAAAGTGGGTCCTAACTGCAGCTCATTGCATTGATTGGTAAGTGGCTGTTTTTCATTCTGATTATTTTCCCATTTAAAGGAATTAAAAAAGCAAAGGTTTTAAAGAACTGTAAGAGTTGAAGGTTTAGACCAGCAATGCTGCTTTCAAAGCAAATTATTAAAATGTATACCTCCAATCACGCAGGCCTCAGACGCCATCTGTTTACAAGATCTTCCTTGGAATCCACACAAAAAACGCAGAAGAAACCACCAAACAAGAACGAGATGTTTCTAAGATTGTTATGGGACCATCTGAAACTGACATTGCTCTTCTCAAGTTAAAAAGGTTAGTCAGTCCACAGTTGATGTCTGAAACAGTAGTGTGGCCTAAATGCAATTTATGAACCTGTCATGATAAAAGTCTAAGCTGTATTTACTGTAAAAACATATTTTTAATGATAGCAAAAAGGCAAACATTCAGTAAGGTGTCTTTCATTTTAGGCCTGCAGTGATAAACGATAAGGTTTCAATTGCTTGTCTACCAGAAAAAGACTACATTGTACCAGATGCTACAGACTGCTTTGTAACAGGTTGGGGAAACACACGGGGTAAGTCATTTCAACACGTTTTGACAAAAAATTCTTTAACAAACATAAAATAATTGGTAGCACTTTATTTTACAGTATGTGTACTTACCTTGTACATATATGGGAAATAAGTTATACTTACTGACAAATGTGTGGTAATTACTTTTAGGTATCTACATGGTAATTAATTGGTATCATTACTGTAGCCTACTTACCAGTGGTACATATTTGGTAGTTACTTATTATGTAACTCTAGATAAGTACTGGGTAATAACCAGTGTTGGGTGTAACTAGTTACAAAGTAACTAGTTACTGTAATAATATTACTTTTTTCAGTAACTAGTAGTGTAAGGCATTACCCGTCTCAAAATGGTAATATTATTACAGTTTTCCTGAGCTAGTTACTTGAGTTACATTCGCCAGTAGCACCTTCATCACACAAGGCACAAAACACAGAGAACAAAAGGGAAGGGGAGGTGGGCGTGAATGGAACAGTGATTGGTCTAAGTTTGGCACGAGGTATCATTTACCATCACCGATTGGTCGACACCCGGCACCCAGCAGCACAGAGCGGCAGTGGCACACTCAAAGACAGATCGGGAAAATGGAAGCGTCAACAACGGCAAGCTCTTTTTCAGAGGAAGGTTCCCAGCAACAGAAAGCTAGTTTCGACGGGTGGAGATTCGGTCATATTTTATTATGTTCAACGGAAGGAAAATAACTTGACGGTGAAGTGCACACTCTTTAATGTTTCTCCGAACGCTGTGCCCCACGTCCGGTAGCGGGTAAGGAAGCCAGCATTTTCTTGGCCGTGGCTTGCCCAAATCTTGTCCAGAAAAAAAATGTAACTAGTAATATAACTAGTAATATAACTAGTTACTTTCTCCAGGGAGTAATAAAGTAAAGTAAGGCATTACTATTTTTGAGAGTAATATGTAATACGTAATATATTACTTTTTTGAGTAACTAGCCCCAACACTGGTAATAACAGATACATACTTATAGAGTAGGTATACTGTAACTAACGACAAACATTACTGTACTTACAAATAAATGTACAGTATAAGTATTTAGTATTTACAGGCAAGTTAGGGGAAACAACAGGTATTTATAGCGGAGCGCCGGTTTTCAGCGCGGAAAAAACCCTTTTTAAAAAATTTTTTAAGGTGTTACCAAGTGAAGTATTTTTTTTTAACTTGATCCAACTTTTACTTTTACAGTTTACTACCAAAAAAAAATCCTTGGAAGATTTTGCTTGACATTGCAGCTGTGGTCCCCATTTACTGTACATTCAATAAAGAAAAAAGTATAATCCTGGACATTCTGCTATTAAAACTTGTTTCACATGAGAACTATATATAATTGAAACCAAATTTAAATGATGTATTTATTTGTATTTTTGTTTGATTTACTTGGATTATTTTATAGTTATAGTTTTCTGTTTCTTCAGGAACTGGTGGAGAGGGTTACTTGAAAGAAGCTGGTTTGCCAGTAATTGAAAATACAATCTGCAACAGTTCACCGTTTTTGGATGGCCGTGTAAAGGAGCATGAGATGTGTGCAGGAAACATAGAAGGTGGAGCGGACAGTTGTCAGGTTAGAAAACATGCACAGCAAGCCAGCAAGTCTCTTAAATCCCACAAATGTTGATATTTTATGCAAATTTGCATTTTGTTTCCACACATTTAGGGTGACAGCGGTGGGCCTCTCGTATGCCAAGCCCAGAACAAGTTTGTTCTTCAGGGTGTGACATCATGGGGGATTGATTGTGCTAAAGCAAAGAAACCTGGAGTCTATGCCCGCGTCTCTAAGTTTGTTGACTGGATTGAACAAAGCATGAAAGAAAACTAAAAAAAAGTTAGATTTTAAACCAAAATATGATATGGATGCCATAGTTAAAGGTCCTGATTAAAAAATGTGAAAAACATTCACTGCTCACTGTCACAGTCTGTACTACATTTCTGATGTGCAAATGCCAGATCTGTTCACAAGTTAATCTTTTTTACAACAATTACAAATCTGAAAACACAAAGACCAGTAAAATCTACACGACAGAAGTACCAGTCAAGTATGCTCTCAATCTGTTATGGGTTCCTCTGTTTATTGAATGGTCCTGTATCGATCCACTGTTTGGTTCTCAAACATTTCGGAGTGTGCCGGACCCCCCCCCCCCACCCACCCTGTGTAGGTTGCACCCCTTCACGCCAATGTTCAATGAGAATTTGCTTTGGAAAAAAACTGCATAAACACGTATGCACCGTACAAAACAGAACATGCACATGAAAAACATTAGATAAAACAGACATGACTGAAACAATATAAATATTAAAACACACTAATAAAGGCTGGTGAACCCGGGAGACAGTGTGATCCTTTTGTGTGATGTGTAATTTTTCTGTAACAGGGCTTTATCCTATTCTGTTTGAATTGCTTCTGTAAAACAGAGCGATACTGAAGAGCTAATAACGTTTTCATTACCAATAACATTATGTAGGCCAGGGCTATTCAAATCTTACCCTGGAGGGCCATGGCACTGCATAGTTCAGCTCCAACGCCGTAGTGGGAAGTTATCGTTCAGCTCTTTAACAAAGGGGTTTTAGATGCAGATTAACGTTCAATACGAGAAATGTCTGCAAACTGGAATAAAGCATGGACCAGCAGCATAATAGAATGGCGTGTCACAAGCTCCTGATCTGATCATAAACAAAAATGCACGTCAAAAGAGGGAAATCACGGATAATAAGCAAACTTTAGAAAATGCGGGAAAAATAAGCATTTTTGTTGGGGTGGTACCCTCAAAGGTACGTTTGGTACCTTTATGGTTATACAGCACATTGAAAACCCTTTTGGGGTATACTTTAAGTATAATTATACAGTTTTGTACCTTTTTTTCTGACATTGTACCAAGTTCAGAACTTTAAATACGTCACGTGTCTTTAAGGCGTGTGTGTGGATGCATGTTGAGATCATGTTGAACAAATATGTTTTAACAGTAAGGGGTTGTGTACACCAAAACTTTTAAACGCGGCTGAAAACGCCTTGAGGACGCTGAATGCCAGCTGTTTTTCAGCTGAGTGCCAGCTTTCTTCAGCTGAGCGCTTTGGTAGCTGTGATACTTCAGCTGCGAGCCGGTTGGTTGCTGTGGTAATGTCCCGCCCCTCCTCCACTGTGATTGGGCGGCCGTGTGAGAACTGACATTGACGAGCGGAGCTTTTCTACCAAAGTTGAATCCCATTCAACTCTCGACGCTCAGCGCCGAGTGCGGAAAAACCGCCGAGCGCCGGTTTTCAGCGCGGAAAAAACCCGCTAGCTGAGGCTTATTTGAAAAACGCCGAGCTTCCATTGGAAACAATTGAAAACATGCGCCGGCCGCGGGCGTAAAAGTTTTGGTGTACACAACCCCTAAGACTTTAAGATCTCCAGAAACCAAATTTATGCTTAATCGTGATCAAAATATGGCAAAAAAAACTTTCACCCTCATTTACTGGAGCTTGTTCCTGTGATGTCATACCTTTGTATCTGTTCTTGCTGTAGCTGCAAAAGATTGTATGCACTGCACTGGAGAAGACTACAGAGGTAAGATATCCATTACTGCTAGTGGATACACCTGCCAACGCTGGGACTCTCAGACACCACACAAACATAACCTCAACCCTTCAATGTGAGAAAAGAGGACTTAGGGGCTGGACACACCAAAACTTTTAAACGCGGCTGAAAACGCCTTGAGGACGCCGAATGCCAGCTGTTTTTCAGCTGAGTGCCAGCTTTCTTCCGCTCTGCACTTTGGTAGCTGTGATACTTCAGCTGCGAGCCGGTTGGTTGCTGCGGTAATGTCCCGCCCCTCCTCCACTGTGATTGGGCGGCCGTGTGAGAACTGACATTGACGAGCGGAGCTTTTCTCCCCAAGTTGAATCTCTTTCAACTCTCGACGGTCAGCGCCGAGCGCGGAAAAACCGCCGAGCGCCGGTTTTCAGCGCGGAAAAAACCCGCTAGCTGCTGGCTTATTTGAAAAACGCCGAGCTTCCATTGGAAACAATTGGAAACATGCGCCGGCCGCGGGCGTAAAAGTTTTGGTGTACACAACCCCTTACTCTGCATGAATCAAATATTGGGGCCTATTATAACAATCTAAGCGCACGTGCACTTAAGGCATGTCTGAATTCACTTTTGCTAATTTAACGATGGGAAAAATGGTCAGCACACCTAGTGCCTGATCTAAAGGGGTTGGCCCTTTATTTTCAGCAAAATACTTTATTTGTAACAAACAGGAGATAAATATTTTTTTAACCTATGGAGAGACAAAAGGTTTCAGCACCTGGGAGTCCACCTGAGCATTTTTAAATGCAAAAAATCAGCTTACTTACAGGTGAAGCAGCTCTTCACAAGACAGACCATTATCGCTCTTCACACCTTCTAAAGTCCTGTAATATGTCCTCATTTATGTCCAAGAAACACAATAATTAACTTTTACATTTTAATCCTAATGCTAAAAATCTTTATGTGCTGCTGCGCCTCCATATGTGTGTAATAAGAAAAGTGAATGCGCGTTGTCATCCCATTTAGGCACATATTACTTATGCGCTCTTTAAATAAAATAAAAACCATGCGCAAATTTTTTTAGACTAAGTTTTTTGTTGGTAGAATTTTTTTTTACACAAAATAGCAACACACCAACCATGCCCCCATACATGGTTGCAATGGGATTGGAATGGGGTAACTGCGTAGGGTGGAAACTAGCAAAAAACATGCCTTGCGTCATGCCTTGCGCTGGGTGAATGATAAGGCCAATTGTTTAGAGATTCAATATGAACAACATGTGTGTTCTTGTAGTTTACCATGGAAGTACATGGAACAAAACTACTGCAGGAACCCTGATGGATCGTCCAGGCCCTGGTGCTAAACAACAAATCCATCCAAACGCTGGGAATACTGCTCTATTCCCCAGTGTCGTAAGCTTCACTCCTGTCAGACTAAAATTACTGTCAAATAATTGGTTTAGTACTGGTTAAATTAGTTGTTGGTAATCGTTCTTTATAGCAACAAAACCCACCGCAATTGTACCAGAGTTCACCTGTATTACTGGAGAAGGACACTCCTAAAAATAGCAAAAGTGTCAGTTGTGCTCGATACAGCAGAACCACGAGAATCAGTAAATGATATTCAGTTGTGTGTGAACTTTTCCTTTAACATTGAGAATCATTCAATTCCAGAGGTCTTGAAGAGAATTACTGCAGGAATCCTGATGGTAGCGGTGCACCCTGGTGTTATACCACAGACACTCAAACTCGCTGGCAATACTGCAATGTGCCCAATTGTGAAGTTTAATCTAGACCTGGTCTGTACTGAAGGAGCCTTACCTGAATAAAATACATTTTACAGTGTATGAGTCTGATTTGTCTTCACTTATTGATTTTATGTGCAATTGATGAAATATGTACATTTGAGGCAGCTATGTAAGATCATTATGGTAAACAGATGTGAATGACTCTGAGATAAAAGTAACAGGGTGAAACATGCAACAGTCAATCCAACAGGTAAAATGGTGAATGGCAGATATGAATGAATATTGATGACAGAAACAGGCAACTCCAACTCAAACAATACTTGACAGTCATAGATAACAATGAACACTTTCCATAACGTAGACGATGGATGACAACAGTGATGAAGACAACTTAAAGAAGACAATGATTATAATCCAATCTATAGGAAGAGAGTCAGGTAGTAGCAACTCGGAAGAGACCAGACGGGGAATGAGTGAAAGAGGAAGTCCCTATCAGTGGCGTGTTTACCATTTTGGGGGCCCTATGCAAAGTCCAAGAACCAAGGCCCCCCATGCCCCAGCATTGCCCAAGGTTTTTCAATTGAATTGCACAACAATTATATTCAGTATAGAATTAAGTGAGATATAAACCGGGTTTATTTTGTTTTACACTGCTTAAAATAACAATAAATTGTTACAGTTTGGCATGACAAAAATTCTTGGTTTAAAAAAATGTACCCTCTCAGATATTTCTTTTGCTTGCAAATGTATTATAGGATGTATTTAAAACAATGTAATTAATACTGCAACTTCAGTGTCTGACATCTTACTAAAAAAAACTAAATGAGGAAAAAGAGGAAGCATTAGATTATTATTCAGACTGATCTAACAAACTGAACTAACAAACACCAGCAAAGAACATTGTAAGTTGGTTATTGCTTGAATTTATGGATGGGAATCACATAACTCTCATGTTGTAAAAACAAACTTATTGTGAGATACAACAAGCATATAGACTAGACATACACTAAAGATGAGATTTTAATGACAATAATGAGATACAGAATATGATTTATGTATTTTAGACATTATTTAAACCCCTGCGTGGTGTCTTTATCATGTTTATACCTGTATGAGTGTGGAACAAAAGATGCGTGTCACCAATCAAACCAAACCACCAATCACAAGTGTGAAGCCCAAAGTCTTTAAAGTAAACTTGACCATCGAGTGAATGTTGTGCAGTTATGAGAGCACAAAGAGAGAGCGCTCATTCCAGCACTTGTGTGGCTGCTTTTGTGCGCGCTGTGCAGAGGTGCGCTGTCCCGTAGATTTCGCTCATCTGCGCGCTCGCGAGGACGCTTGTGGCCAGTAGGGGGCCCCCCAAGCCCGCAAGGCCAGTAGGGGTCCCCCCAAGCCCGCAAGGCCAGTAGGGGGCCCCCCAAGCCCGCGAGGCCCTACGCAATTGCGTGGTTTGCGTGGTGGGTAAACACGCCACTGGTCCCTATGCAGCGTATTAAAGTAGTTATTAAATGACTCAATTTATGACATAAAACATAGATTCTATATTAAAACAAAGACTATAGAAATATATAATTCCTTATTAATGGAATGTGGAGAAGATCACTGCTGGATGTGAGAGTAAAGCGAGGGGCTGATGTTGGAAGTGATCATCAACTAGTAACAGCAATGGTTAGACTAAAGCTTCGGAAAGCCCAGAACAAGACACACGTACAACGGAAATTTGACACTCAGAAGCTGAATAACCCTCGCTTAAAACACCGTTTTGTTACACAAGTGAGGAACAGGATCCAAGCGCTACAGGATCTAAATACGGAAATAAATCCAGCTAACATCAATGAAGCCTTCAATAACATCAAGACTGCTTACCAACAGAGTGCAGAGGAATATTTGGGATACAGAGAGAAGAAGAGATCAAAAGAATGGATCAAGCCAAACACCTGGAAAGTAATAGATGAAAGACGCAAGCTGAAGAACCAAACACTCAGCTCTCAATCAGAAAGACTGCAGGAAAAATATAAGCAGAAATACAAGGAGACCAACAAAACAGTGAAGAGAATGGTACGTGCTGACCGCCGTGCTTTTGTTGAAGAACTCGCAAGAGGGGCTGAAATAGCTGCAGCCAGAGGAGAACAAAGCATGCTACACAGAATTTCCAAGCAGATCTGCGGCAAATACCATTCTACAGTCAGCCCACCAATCAGAGACAAAGAAGGAAAGCTTCTTACAACTGAAGCAGAACAAGATGCAAGATGGGCTGAACATTTTAAAGAAGAACTGAACAGAAAATCACCAGAGGAAAACGCTGATATTCCAGAAGGAGAGATAGACCTAGATATCAGCATCGAACTACCTACCAAAGAAGAAATTGTAGCAGCTATTAAGAAGCTGAAGAAAAATAAAGCCCCAGGACTTGATAACTTAAATGCAGAATTATTCAAGACAGATCCAGAGACAGCAGCTGAAATATTGGAACCACTTTTTAGAACAATTTGGAGAGAAGCCTGCGTACCCGAGGAATGGACCAAAGGGGTGATTATCAAGATTCCAAAGAAGGGCAACCTAAGCGACTGTAATAACTGGCGCGGTATTACCCTTTTGTCAATCCCCAGCAAGATCCTTGCCAAAGTGATCATAAGCAGATTGTCTTCTGCATTTGACTCAACATTGAGAAAGGAGCAGGCAGGATTTAGAAAAGGCAGGAGTTGTATAGAACAGATATTTGCTTTGCGGAACATCATCGAACAGAGTGCAGAATGGCAAAGACAACTCCATGTGAACTTTATAGATTTTGAGAAAGCATTTGATAGTGTACACAGGGATAGCTTGTGGCACATACTGAGGGCTTACGGAATCCCAAAACACCTGGTGAAGCTCATTAAAAGCTTCTACAAAAACTACAGCTGTTGTGTGGGTGGAAGCGACATTTGGTTTGAGGTAACGACCGGTGTCCGACAAGGCTGCGTGATGTCTGCATTACTCTTCAATCTTGTCATTGACTGGGTGATGCGACGCTCAACAGAGACAGGACATAACGGCATCAGATGGACGCTCTTCTCCACACTTGAAGATTTGGACTTTGCGGATGATTTGGCACTAATCTCCCACACCCATCAACATATACAGGACAAAACCAATAAGTTAAACCAGTACAGTTCCCAAGTTGGTTTAAAGATCAACCAAAAGAAATCAGAGGTGATGACTATAAACACCACTACACAAGCTCCCATCAAGATCAATAATGACGAGATAACTTTTACTGAAAGCTTTGTGTATCTTGGTAGCATCATCACACCAGATGGTGGTAGTAAGAAGGACATTCAGAACAGATTGAATAAAGCAAGAAGTGCCTTTATCAGCATGAGCAACATTTGGAGGTCCTCACAGTACAGCGTGAAAACTAAACTAAAACTCTACAACAGCTGCATTATACCAGTACTCCTATATGGAGCAGAATGCTGGCGAATGACGCAACAAGACCTTACAAAGCTGTCCACATTCCACACCAAGAGCCTCAGGAAAATACTAAAGATTTTCTGGCCAAACAAAATTTCTAACGAAGACCTACTGTCCCGCTGTAATCAAGAGAACATGCCCACAATTATTATGAAAAGACGCTGGCAATGGATTGGGCATGTGCTTCGAAAAGAGGATGGTTCCATAATTAAAACAGCCCTACATTGGATACCAGATGGAAGGAGAAAAAGAGGAAGGCCAAAAGTCACCTGGCGACGAATGGTGGAACAAGAACTGAAAGACCACCACCACACCTGGGGAACGATAGGCACTCTGGCCCAAGACCGACAAAAGTGGAAAGATTTTGTTGCTGCCCTATGCGCCTTCGGCGTTAAGGGCAGTCTCTGTGTCTGTATAGAAATATATTATAGAAATATTCAGAGGCGGTCTTAACATAGAGGCATAGGTAGGCGGCTGCTTGGGGCCCCCTATCAGTGGTCATATTAGTGGGGTCCTGACCAACCTAATAAATAAATAAAAATGGGGCTTTGGTGAGTCAACCCCCTTGTTCTGCTAGTAATAGTCTTAGCCCTACACTGATAAAAAATATTTTGTGGTGAAGTAAATAACATTACTACAGAAAAAACTTAATTTAACCCTTATGTTATGTTGGTGATGGTTTCAATTCAATTCAATTCAATTCAATTTTATTTATATAGCGCTTTTCACAAAAGTCAATTGTTTCAAAGCAGCTTTACATAAATAGAAGCAGTGAAAAGCACAGAAAACGACAGATAGCACAACAAAATACATGATAGCATGAGCAGTTAAATTTGCTGCGGCTATGACTCAATATTATAATTGCACGTATTACTAAAGCAACGTATAGAAGAGGAAGCTAGGTAAAGCCCAAAAAGGCTGCCTCCCCGGGGTGAAAAACCCCCTAGGAGAAAAAAAACCCCCGGGCTTTTATCCGAGGAAAAATAAGTCCTAGGAGGGAAAAACCCTTGGGAGAACGGAAATGGAGATTTAGCGGAGATTAAGCGGTTCTGCCGGTGATCGTTGGTCAGGTATCAGCTGGGCATAACGTTGAAGGACAGCCAGTAGATCACAGGTGTGCCGACTTTCACATCTACCGGGACTGGGTCTGTTTGTCTCGTCCTCGGGTCGAGGACGAGACAGGGAGAGAAAAACAAAATCGTATTAGCGTAGCGGCCGTTCATATGTATTGAAGTGTCACACAGTGATGTGGTTTAACTCAGCTTAGTTCCAGACAGACTAAATATTGCGGCATAATTATGTTATCCACAGTTGAGGATTTAGCAAATTGGGGGCCCAATGCGAGGGTATATATGGTAAATAAGGGTCACCTTCCGATCTTTAAGAGAAAATGAAACCTGACGACCCGTTTGACTAAGGCCTAAAGCCCCACTGTCGTCGTTAATGCAGGTTCAGTGGCAAACGGGTCTATATTGTATACCATTTACAGGACCAGGAGAAAACGCCAAAAACATCGCAACCCGACCATACGTGTTAACCCGTTTGACTAAGGCCGGAAGCCCCACTGTCGTCGTTAATGCAGGTTCAGTGGCAAACGGGTCTGTATGGCATACTATTCATAAGACTTACGATAGCGCCAAAATCGCAACCCGACCATACGTGCCAACCCGTTTGACTAAGGCTGGAGGCTCCACTGTCGTCGTTAATGCAGGTTCAGTGGCAAACGGGTCTGTATGGCATACTATTCACAAGACACACGAAAGCGCGAAAAACGCAACCGGACCATACATACCAACCCGTTTGACTAAGGCTGGAGGCCCCACTGTCGTCGTTAATGCAGGTTCAGTGGCAAACGGGTCTGTATGGCATACTATTCATAAGACTTACGATAGCGCCAAAATCGCAACCCGACCATACGTGCCAACCCGTTTGACTAAGGCTGGAGGCCCCACTGTCGTCGTTAATGCAGGTTCAGTGGCAAACGGGTATGTATGGCATACTATTCACAAGACACATGAAAGCGCGAAAAACGCAACCCGACCATACATACCAACCCGTTTGACTAAGGCTGGAGGCCCCACTGTCGTCGTTAATGCAGGTTCAGTGGCAAACGGGTCTGTATGGCATACTATTCACAAGACACACGAAAGCACCAAAATCGCAACCCGACCATACGTGCCAAACCGTTTGACTAAGGCCGGAAGCCCCACTGTCGTCGTTAATGCAGGTTCAGTGGCAAACGGTGGCAAACTATTTAATGCAATTCATTTTAAGTGTTCATGCAGAAAAGGTTTTTATTTATTTATTTGGTTGGTCTGTGTTATGACCGTGAGTGCTTTGTTCCGTGAAAATAACTATTGCGAGTTAAGAACCTTTACTAGACAAATTATGCGAATGCTTTGTTGAAGAGAAAAGTTTTAATTCTAGATTTAAAATGATCGACTGTGTCTGATTCTCGGACATCGGTTGGTAAATCATTCCAGAGCTTAGGGGCTAAGTAGGAAAAGGATCTTCCACTTTTAGACACTTTTGATAGTCTAGGGATAATCAATAGGCCAGAATTTTGCGACCGTAGTGTGCGTGATGGATTGTATTCCGATAGTAATTCTCTAAGATATGAGGGTGCTAAGCCATTTAAAGCTTTGTAGGTGATTAGTGATATTTTAAATTGGATGCGATATTTAACTGGTAGCCAGTGTAAAGATGCCAGAATTGGGCTTATGTGGTCATACTTCTTAGATCGAGTAAGTACCCTTGCAGAAGCGTTTTGAACTAGCTGAAGCTTGTTGACCTGATTTGAATGGCATCCCCCGAGTAGCGAGTTACAATAGTCTATTCTAGAGGTCATAAAAGCATGAATAAGCTTCTCTGCGTCAGATGTAGACAGTATATGGCGTATTTTTGAGATATTTCTAAGATGGAAGAATACTGTGCGGCAGACGTTGGCGATATGACTATCAAAGGATAAGTTGCTGTCGAACATCACACCTAAGTTCCTAACCGTGGAAGAAGGCACCACAGTACAGCCATCTATGTGCAATTTGTAATCTGACATATTATGTTTGTAGCGATTTGGTTCAATAATAAGTACCTCTGTCTTATTGGAGTTGAGCTTAAGAAAGTTATGTGCCATCCAGTCACTAACATCGCTAATGCAGTCTTTTAGCTTAGAAAACGTGTGTGTTTCGCTGGGATGCGAGGAGATGTAAAGCTGGGTATCATCCGCATAGCAGTGAAAACTTATGTTATGTTTCCTGATAATGTCTCCTAGGGGTAACATGTATAACGAGAACAGGATAGGACCTAAAACTGATCCCTGCGGACCACCGTATTTAACCAGGGAGTGATATGACTCTTCCTCATTTACATAAACAAAGTGATAGCGATTGGTTAGATATGACCTAAACCAGGCTAGCGCCTGACCACTGATACCAACATAGTTTTCTAGTCTATTGAGTAAGATTCTGTGATCTATTGTGTCAAATGCTGCACTAAGGTCAAGTAATATAAGAATTGAGATTTCACCACGATCGGATGTTAATAGGAGGTCATTTGTAACTCTAAGCAACGCTGTTTCTGTGCTATGGTTGGGCCTGAATCCTGATTGGAACTTTTCATATGTACTATTATTTGTCAAGAATGTGCGTAACTGGCTTGCCACTACCTTTTCTAATATTTTCGAAAGAAAAGGGAGATTTGAGATTGGTCTAAAGTTATTAAGTTCTCCTTGGTCAAGCTGTGGTTTTTTAATCAGCGGTTTAATAACTGCTAGTTTGAAAGCTGTTGGAACGTATCCTATTTCTAGCGATGAGTTAAAGATATTTAGAACCGGGGTTGACACTACAGGGAATACTTCTTTAAGTAGTTTTGTGGGAACGGGGTCTAATATACAGGACGATGATTTGGATGATGTGACTAGTTTAGAGCTCATCTATTGTAGTAGGTTTAAATGAATCAAGATGTTCGTATGGTAGTCTAGTGTTAAGTGAACTAATGGGTAGAGTGGTGGCTGCCTGGGTAGCTACGATGTTTTCCCTAATAGCCGAAATTTTGTTAGAAAAGAAGTTCATGAAGTCGTTACTATTGTGTTGAAGTTTACTATTGGTTTCTGTTTGTTCTTTGTTTCTAGTCAGTTTCGCAACTGTGCTAAAGAGGAAACGAGGGTTATTATGATTCTCATTTATAAGCTTGCTAAGATATGTAGATCTGGCGGTTTTAATAGCCTGTCTGTAGTGTTTAACACTCTGTTTCCATGCTGCGCGCCATACTTCTAACTTTGTGCTTCTATAATTTCTTTCCATTTTTCTAGCTGCCTTTTTAAGGGCTGCTGTGTGATGGTCATACCATGGAGCTGGCGGTTTTTCTTTGAATCTCTTTTTTCGAATGGGAGCAACGGCATCCAATGTGTTAGAACAGACATTGTTTAGGTTTTCTATTTCAATATCTAAATCGTCACAGTTATCTGCTACATGTTTCATTTGGGACAGGTCTGGAAGAGTGCTAATAAAGCTATCTTTAGTGGTGGAAATTATTGTTCTGGCTAGTCGGTAGCATGTTGTAGATTGAGTGATCCTATCTAGAAGTACAGTGTATGACACAAGGTAATGGTCAGAAACTGCATCACTCTGAGGTGATATTTCGACGTCATTAATATTAAGTCCGAGTGACAGAATTAAGTCTAATGTGTGATTACGAGTATGCGTTGGCCCTGTCACGTTTTGTCTAATATTGAGAGAATTTAGAACATCTATAAACGCACGTCCTAATGCGTCTTTTGGGTTGTCCACATGGACATTAAAATCACCAACAATAAGAGCTTTATCTACAGTGACTACAAGCTCAGATAGGAAATCTGCTATTTCTTTAAGGAAATCTGCATGGTGGCCCGGTGGTCTATAGATTGTCGCTAAAGCAAAAGAAAGCTGTTTGTGGTTACGATCAGTTATTTCCATATTTAACAACATTACTTCAAATGATTTAAATTTTAGCTCAGATTTTTGGTTTACTTTAAACATTGTGTTGTATATTGTAGCTACACCGCCCCCTCTCCCGTTTAATCGAGGTTCGTGTTTATAATAATAGTCTTGTGGGGTGGATTCATTTAAACTAATGTAGTCGTCTGCTTTAAGCCAGGTTTCTGTTAAACAGAGTACATCTAAGTTTTGGTCTGTAATTATTTCATTGACAATAGGTTCTTTATTGGTAAGCGATCTAATGTTAAGAAGGCCGAATTTTAAGATTCGAGATTCATCTGTTAATGTATTGTTTTCTAATTTTATTTGAATCAGATTTGTACCAGATGTAACAAGCGGTGCCCTGTATTTATTTGTTCGGGGAACAGATACAGTTGAAATGTGCTGATATTTCGGTAAGATTGACTCGAAGTGCTGGGATATAAGTGGTCTTGACATATCACGGCAGCTAACAGATGGACGGTTAAGCCGATCCGTCTGTTTCCTGACCTGGGCCCTGGATAGTCAGACTATATCAGAATTAAGACTATTGATCAGATTTTTAGTGAGTATAGCACTTCCTTCCGATGACGGATGAAGGCCATCTCGGGTTAAGAGAAATGGTCTTCCCCAGAAATGCTTCCAATTGTCTATAAACCCTACGTTATGCTGAGGGCACCACTTTGACATCCATCCATTGAGAGACACTAATCTACTATGTGTTTCATCTCCCCGGTAGGCGGGGAGGGGACCAGAGCATATTACATTGTCTGACATTGTTTTTGCAATTTCACACATCTCCTTAATATTATCTTTGGTGATTTCCGACTGGCGGAGCCTAGTGTCATTCGTGCCGGCGTGAATAACAATCTTAGAAAACTTCCGCTTAGCATTAGTCAGCACTTTAAGTTTGGATCTAATGTCAGACGTTCTGGCTCCCGGTATACAGTCGACTATGGTGTTTGGTGCCTCAATGTTAGTGTTCCTGAGTATAGAATCTCCAATGACCAGGGCACTTTTAAAAGGTGTTTCAGCTGGTATACTCCTTAGGGGATCGAATCTGTTAGAAATTGTCGTTACGTTATGGGTCTTAGAAGGACGCCTTATATGACTATGCCGCCTAACAGTCACCCAGTTTGACCGCCGACTTGACTCTGATGACGGAACCGAGCCATGTGTATTTTGATAAACACTATGCGCGCTCGATACAGTATTTGTAATATTTATATTAGCATCTGATGTCGGAACCGAGCCATTAGTCTTTTCGCTCGATAGATTATTTGCGACAGTAACATTAGCGGTTTTGCTATCCTCAAATAGCGTTCGGATGCGCGATTCTAGTTCAGCAACCTTCTCAGTTAACCTTAATACTTCAATACACTTAGTGCATGTAAACCCCTCTATGCTAACAGCAGAAGCTAAACTATACATGTGGCAAGTAGTACATGTTACAATAACAAGCGGAGTCTTACCGCTTTCATGCTGGGCGATGGCGTCTTCGTTTACCCGAACGCGGTCCCCGGAGCTGCATCGCGTGGGGTGTTCGGTTGTGACACGCCTCGGTCGCCTGCGAACGTCTGGGGCCAGGGTGATGTTTGGCTTGCCGAATCTGCGAAGGCCGGGCAGCGGTTCCTCCACAGCTTCCCGATCGCTTTCATGTCGTTCACAGTCCGTGAAGCTGCATCGCGTGGAATGCATGTTTGTTGCTCGCTTGTGGACGTTGGAAGGCAGGGTGAAGTGGGCGCTGTACCTCGCCTTGGATCTGCTAAAACCGGGAAACAACTCCTCCAAAGCTTCCCGCTCAGGTGAGGATAGGTCAGAAAAGCATATATCAGATGAATCCGCCATTAGATCGGAAAATGCTAGCTTTAGCCTCCACCGTGTGGATGCTAGCGGGCTATATGCTAACACTGGGTGTTTATTAGTGATAAATAGTTTCACGTGGTAGTACTGCTCAATAATCGTCACGGTAAAGTATTCCTATGTAAAACTAATAAGTTATATTATATAAATAGGAATAAGATGGTAAAAAAAAGCTTTAAGATGATGAACTCGACGGAGCTACGATGCACGATCTGTTCAGCGTGACGTCACAAACCGGATAAAGTCCACTATAAACCGTTTCGTCCACTATAAAGTGCTGTTGAGTCTTAATTTGGCAACAACTTTCTCTGTATTTCAGCTAATGGAATGATTTTTGGTGACAAATCTTATTTTCAGACATATTTTGGGAATATGCTTTGAAAATAATTTTTTAAAAACTCAATACACTGTGGGCAAATTCACAACCCTTTCCTTATGTTCGTGAAGAAAACATAAATTAAACTGCTGTAAAAATCAGATAGATATTTGATGTTTTTGCATAAATCTGTTAATTAACCTCAGTGCTGATTAAAACTGCTAAATGTTTACTAAAAAAATCCATGATTGTTAGTCTTTAATTGCTAATGATTTTTTTCCCAAACTTACTCAAAACTGATTTGGGGAAACACACATACAATTACTTATTTTCAATATAAAAACTGATTGTGGACTGGATTTTTTTTACCTTTATCACAGTCTTGGGCATGTGAAAGATTAGTATCAATATTGGCTTTGATGCATTTTTTGTTTTTGTGCAGCATCAGATAAAAAGATTTCCCCCTTATTTACTGTTCATGGCTGTTTTTGCCCCATTGACTTATTCTCTATTGGTTTGTGTTCTCCTCTTTCCATCTTCATTTTGGAGTAAAAACATTTATTTTTATAAATTTTTTTAAAAACTTTTATAGATCGGATAGGGGGGCCCCATTCATACCTTCGCCTTGGGCCCCTAATTTGCTAAATCCGCCACCGGAAATATTACTATGAATGTGAGAACGGCTTGCCTTCCATGAATTGAATTATTTTATTTATTTATTTTATTCATTATTTTACACGTTTTATTGTTATCATATAATAGCGGTTTCTAAGTGCGATATAATGATGAAACGATGGGTAAATTTGCTTTTAATTTGATCATTGATCACTTCAGCTGAGATGTGCAACTTCACTTTGTCATTGTAGACACTATAATGATGATAAATATGTGGTCAGTTTTCTAGCCAGCGATTTTAAGGGACCAGGACCATTTGTGTGGCTATCCAATAATGTTTGAAAGATGTAAATTAAATAGTTGATATCTTGCTGATAATCTTACCCCTTGTTTTCTAAAGATAGTTTTGTTTAGTTTAGTTTTAGTTCTGCTCTATTCCTAAATGTCGTAAGCTTCCCCCCAGAAAACTTCTGAAGGAACCCTATAAAAACAAGAGAGAAGATCTTGGTGTTACACCACAGATCTGTGAGAATACTGCAGTGTAGAGAATGACATGGTCAACTGAGCGAGTCATAGCATGACTCAGTAAACTAAATACATTTAATATTCATTTAGTAATGTAAACCTTTGTTCTTTACAACAGAATATAATTCGTCAGCAGGTGAAACTTAATATATTAGGGTATAAAATTATATTTTGGGGGGTCATTTTGTTATGATGACATGTACTAGGATAAGATTTTCAATTTATACCGCCAGGATTAATCGTATTTTATTACACATTACAATATTCAGGCATTTAGGGCAAATAACTTTATTTAGGGCAACTTACCCATTTATTTATTATATGACATAAAAACAACATACAAAATAGTCACAACTTTTAAAAAATGAACTTAAAATATTCCAAGTGAACCGAGGTCAAACGATCAATTTATTTGAAAAAAAGATGCAAAAGTGATGACAATCCGCTGTAAAGTTCAGTTCAGTTCAGTTCAGTATTTATTTATCCCCGTAGGGAAATTTGGGTTGCAGCGAAACACTCACTCAGACATTTGTCGATTTTCACATTGGCATACGTATGTACAGATATACATGTATACGCACACATACACATATATAAAAAAAAAAAAAAAAAAAATAATAATAATAAATAGTAAAAACCTAATTATAGCATGTAGTCTAGGGACTATTTATCAACTTCCACTAGGAGGAGAGGAATTTAAAAACTTAATTGCTTGGGGTATAAAAGAGAATTTAAACCTGTTTTTTGAGCATTTGGGAACACAATATCGTCGACCTGATGGTAGCAGTTTAAAAGAATCGGATAGAGGGTGCCTCTTATCATTCACAATGACAATTGCCTTATTTAACACTCTTCCTTTATATATACTATCTATACTCTCTAACTTTATTCCTAATAGTTTACTTGCAGTTACTACCACCTTCCCCAATAATCTTTTCTGGGCCTCAGAGGCGTTACCATACCAGCAGATAACACAGAATGACACAATACTTTCAATAAAAGCTTCATAAAACATCAACAGTATTCTATTATTGACATTAAAAATCAATAATTTCTTTAAGAAGTACATTCTCTGTTGTAGCTTTTTACTTACACAGTCTGACCATGCATCCCACTTTAATTTACTGTCAAGCATTACACCAAGGTATTTATAATTTGTTACTAACTCTATCTGCTCCCCATTAATTAGTGTAGGATGAATTTCAGTTAACTGTTTCTCTCTAAAATCGATAACCATTTCCTTGGTTTTTAAAATATTTAGAAAGAGATTTGAATTTTCACACCAGTTTATAAAGAAGTCAAGAACAGGCCCATGTTCATCCTCCCCATCATTTAAAAGACTCACTAAAGCGGTGTCATCTGCATACTTTACAATGTGTCTGTTTTTAAAAGAACTCACACAAGAGTTTGTATATAAAATAAATAATAAGGGAGATAAAACGCATCCCTGGGGAGCTCCTACTGACGTAGTCAATCTGTCAGAGATAGACCCTCCTATTTTAACCTGCTGAATTCTGGAGCTAAGAAAGTTTGTCACCCAAGCAAGCGTCCTACTATCTATTAAGAATTCTTTAGTCAGAGTAGCGGCTAGTATATTTGGTAAAATGCAATTAAAAGCAGAAGAGAAATCCACAAACAAAATTTTTGCATGTGTTTTTGGTTTCTCTAAGTGAGAATGCAACAGATGCAGTACAGTTGTAATTGCGTCCTCAACCCCTCTAGAGGCTTGATATGCAAACTGCAGAGGGTCTATGAGATGTTGAGTTACAGATACAATGTATTTCTTTACTAAATGCTCAAAACTCTTCATCACAAGTGATGTGAGTGCTATAGGACGATAGTCATTTAATTCCGAGGGCTTAGGGACTTTTGCCACTGGGATTATTGTAGATGTTTTCCATAAAACAGGGACGATACCACAATTAAAGGATACTCTAAAAATTTCTGTAAAAACTGGCGCAAGCTGAAATGCACAATGTTTCAAGACATTTCCACATATCTTATCTGGGCCTGGACTTTTTCGGGGATTACATTTTCTAAAGATTTGACTAACCTCCATTTCAGTAATGTGGAAACCTACAGAAGAATTAGCATCAGGTGGTACTGAACACTCTGGAATTTCATCACTAACTCTGCTGTCAAAACGACAATAATATGAGTTGAGCTGATTTGCCATCTCCAGCTCCTCATATCCTTGAAGCACAGGGAATTGTTTACATCTTCCCCTGTGAGATATATTTGTCATATTTTTAATCCCCTGCCAAGCGTATCGTGGATTACCTTGTATCAAAGATTCCTCTAGTTTTTGTTTATATGTGTATTTATCTATTTGTATTTGTCTTTTAATTTGCCTCTGGGTATCTCTAAGGCCAGCCACATCCTGGTTTCTGTGTGCTTTCCTTTTCTCATTTATAAGGGTCTTCAGATTTTTTGATACCCAGGGTTTGTCATTTGGGTATACCTTAAATGACTTTGTGGGAATAACAGAGTCTATGCAAAAATTCACATAGTCAGTAACTGTTTCAACTTGTTCATTGATGTCATCTGTACTGAAAATCTCCCACTGGGTACATTCAAAGCACCCCTGCAAAGTCATTATACTGTCATTGTCCCATACTTTGACAGACTTTTCTTGAGGCTTTTCTCTTTTAAGTAATCTCAGGTAGACAGGCCGAAGATAAACCACACTGTGATCAGACGCTCCCAATGGAGGGAGAACTGTTGAAATATAGGCATTTTTAACAGTTCCATAACACATGTCTAGAGTCTTTTCCTTCCTTGTGGGAGAGTCAACATATTGGTAATATGTGCTCAAGCTCTTCTTAGCATTACAGTGATTAAAATCGCCCATAATAAACTTGGGTGCATCTGGGGAAATTGTCTCAAGTCTCTGAGATAAATTGTAAATAATCTCTTGGGCGTTCTTAACATTTGCTTTAGGATGAATATATACCACAGTAATGAAAATTTGGGGAAACTCCCTTGGTAAATAGAACGGCCGGAGAGAAACACATAACAATTCAATGTCAGCAGTACACAGGCTTTCTCTAACCTTGACCGCTCGACACCAGTCATCTCGAACAAGAACACATACCCCACCTCCTCGAGTCTTCCCGGTGATGTCAGGATCTCTATCGGTCCTAAACGATGAAAAACCGACAGGTTCCACCTCGTTGTTAGCAACGTTGCTGTCCAGCCACGTCTCGGTGATTGCCAAAACACTGGAATTCCGGTACTCGTGTAGGTAGCGCATATTTGCTGATAGTTCATCCATTTTTGCCCGTAAGGACTGTGCGTTAATTAGAAGGGTAGTAGGCAAGCAAAGTTTATTTTTCTCTTTCAGCCGCTTCAGTCGGCGACGGAGGCCTGCTCTGCATCCGCGTTTGCGCTTGGTATGCTCTTTAACTCCCTTCTCGTTTATTTTAATGGAGTTCGGAATCTTATCAACTGCTGTAGAGCGCTCCACTAAAACAGAGTTGCGAAGCAATAATAAAAACTCCCGATCATATCGGATTTCATTTGTGGCAATGCCACCCGCGATGTAGTCCAAGTTCAATCCGCAGGAAAGATAAATATTAAGAAATGTCAACAACAGTCCGATCCCACTCCATGTTGCGAAATCCATGATTAATTATCTCCAGAAAAAAAAGCATCCACATTCGTTAGAAACCCCAAGCTTACTTAATTAATTAAAAACCAAAGATTGCCAAAGTGAAAACGCCAACGGTAGAGCGAGAGACGCCACGGGGCAGCCACAGAGCAGCGCCACCGGTTTATGTGTTGTTTAAATGTGTAAATATCAGATCCGGACGTACACTGATTCAAAAACTGCCGTCAGAAGAAGATATGATACGATCTATGATTGTGAAAAGGCATTGGCTCTCGTGTGTTTCACGACCAATCGCATCATTATGTCAGCTAAGAATGTGAAGCGCTATTGGCTCTTGTGACCGACTACGTCATGCTGGTTTATGTTTGAATGAGATCTGACTGTGCATTTTGATCACATAGTTCTTCATATAAAGTCATCGTATGGCTTCATTTCGCAAGGTTTGCAACAGGAATGTTTTTTAATACTTTTATACTGTTTTATGCAATAAATACCTGTGACTGTACTTGCGTGTTGTATTTTAAGGTTGAGAAGTGGTTGGGTTTAGGGTAAGAGTAAGGGTGGGGTTAGATGCTCCAAAACATCTTTAAAACCATAAATGTTTATGAAACCGTTTCTACATTTACAATTCATAAAATTAAATGTGTCTAATCTGATGTATAAGGCAAAAAACGTAAAACGTAACAAACAGGTTGTATAAGCTTCTGCCGTTAGAGGACACTAATCTCTTAATACGTCACTTTACGCTGTAATAAGGTGCTAGTACAAACGACATATAAGGTCGTTATTTTTTGGAGGACAGTCTCTTATATGAAATTTAACTAATGTTTAAGAACAAAAAACATTAAGAAATTAATTTGTCTACTGTTTGTCTATACTGCTACAGTTCTTACTTATGTGTATAAGATCAGTAAAATCTGACAACACAGAGACACAAATCTGCCAGAACCTGTATAATATATCCAGTGTTCAAATTATGTCAAAGTGTCAAATTATACCCATTATTATACTGAAGGGTCACCGTGATTTCACAAAGTAGGGTAAGATGTTAATCTGGATAAATTTTGTTGGTCCTGGATCGACGTTTAATCAAAGAAACCCCCAATTAACCTTAACTCAAACCCTAACCATTTTTACCCCTCAAATTAGTGTGAAATGAAAGTTTGAGAATAATTTTTTAAAGACCCTAATCCCTTCCTAAATCAAACATCACATTTACATTTACATTTAGTCATTTAGCAGACGCTTTTGTCCAAAGCGACTTACAAGTGAGGTAAACGATAGAAGCAATTATGGCAACACAAGAACAGCAATACGTAAGTGCACTTAAAATAGTCTCATCAAGTCCAACACAATATACATAGCCAAGGGTATGTTAGTAATTTTTTTATAAAGATAAAGAGGAAGGTAAATTGAGAAAGAGATAAAGAGAAGGGTAACTAAAGAAAGATAGTAAATCTGTAATTAGGAAGTGAGGTAATGGCGGAAGAGATGGGTATTTAGCCGAGTCTTAAAGACAGCTACAGTGTCAGCAGATCATGTCACGACCGGCAGATCATTCCACAGTTGTGGAACAGTTCCTGAGAAGGTACGCGTTAGTGTTTTCTTCCCTTTTTGAGATGGTACCACAAGCCGTCGCTCGGTGGCAGAGCGCAGTGATCGAGAGGGTACATAAGGCTCTATAAGCAAGCGAAGGTAAGGGGGTGCTGACCCAGTGGTGGTTGTAGCCTCTTATGGAACGGCTGAAATTCCACAAGGGGGCGCATTTGTTCCTCAGACGTTGCACAATAAACATGACATCCGAATATATTCATTATAAATCATGAATGAAAAGTGAGATTCGAACGAATGTCTGTTAGTGAACTTATTGTATACACTATTTATATCGTAATTCGGTCAGAAACTTCAAGATTGTGAGATGAACAAATCGTTTTGGATTAAAAGGCTTGGATATTCCATTTCCTTGGACTTTTGGGGATTTATGAACAAATTGTTTTGGACAATTTCACCGAAGCGGATAAAGGAAAGATTTTGAAGGTAAGTAAATATCCTAAATCGGCGCCGCCCGGTTCAGGTAACTAACAACTAGATTACAGTTTTATGACTGCTAAAAATCATATTATGCTTTCTGTGTGCGCTTAATGGAATCCCGAAAGTCTAAGCTTTACAACGATGTGCCGCATGACCGTATATTTTGAAGATTTAATGCTTCAAAGTTACAATGACGGAATGCAGCCTCACGTGCAAGGGAGGGGGTGTGCCATGTACGGCACAGTGTTCCTTATCAGGTTAAAGGCCAGGAGCAGAGCCTTAAATTTGATGCGAGCTGCTATAGGAAGCCAGTGTAACTTGACAAAGAGAGGAGTGACATGCGCCCTTTGGCTCATTGAAGACCACTCTTCCCGCTGCATTTTGAATCATCTGTAGGGGTTTGGTCGTGCAGGCTGGAAGTCCTGCTAGTAGCGCATTGCAGTAGTCCAGCCTGGACAGGACAAGACCTTGGACCAGGACCTGCGTAGCATGCTCATCTAGGAAAGGTCTAATTTTCCTAATATTGTAAAGGATGAATCTACATGAGCGAGCGGTGCTGGCAACATGCTCCGTGAAGCTAAACCGATCATCAATGACCACTCCCAGGTTTTTGGCCATCTTGGAAGGCGTGATGGTCGAGGAACCTAGCTGAATGGAAAAGTTGTGCTGAATCTTTGGTTCAGATGATATGACAAGCAGTTCTGTCTTCACAAGGTTAAGCTGGAGATGGTGATCCTTCATCCAGAGTGAGATGTCCCTCAGGCATGCCGAGATGCGGACAGAAACCGTGGGATCATCAGGGTGGAATGACAATTGGAGTTGAGTGTCGTCTGCATAGCAGTGGTAGGAAAAGCCATGTTTTCGAATGACAGAGCCCAGGGATGTCATGTATATTGAAAAGAGCAGCGGTCCAAGCACAGAGCCTTGAGGCACCCCGGTATCAAGACGTTGGGGTTCGAAGACGTCACCTCTCCAGGATACCCGAAATGACCTATCTGAGAGGTACGACTTGAACCATAGAAGCGCTGTGTCAGTGACACACATAGACATGAGAGTCGACAGGAGGACACTTTGATTGAACGTGTCAAAAGCTGCAGATAGATCCAGTAAGATCATCTATCAATTCCTCCATAAAACAGCATAAGGCACACTTCAGAGTGGACATTTATTTTAGACAAAAAATTTTGGAATTAGTTTATTGCAAAATTGGGTCAAATAATAGACAGTATTGCTGTTTGGCCGCACAGCAAGGGAATTTGAAATTCATGTAGTATTTTAATTGAAATAAAAACCAGGGGACCCTCAATGTTTATAGGAGGTCCAGACCCCCCATTTGAACACTGAAAATATCCAAATAAGAATAGCAAATAAGAATAATCAACCTTTTTTAATTGTGATCATATATTTAGATAGCGTTGGCATACCTTCTTGTTTTAATAGCCGTAACAGTGGCGTATTTTCCTGGCAGTTTAAATCATGAAGCAATCACACTGTGGTTTCTTTTGGCTTCAAAAGAACATGGAATTTGTTCACAGTTGCAAAATTGGGTTGTTTTTTGTGTATTGAGTTGGCCTCTTGGTTGATAATTAACTTGTTGATTTAAGACATTGATGGGAATTTTCGTTTTATTAGGACAGGACATATCAATGCATTTAATTTCTTTTTCCAAATACTGTTTCTATTTGCTATGTTTGCTTAATTTACAGTGTACCAAAATTGCTTGGTAATAAATTGCTTTTAAAATAAAAATAAAAAAGACCTTTATACCCTCTTTTACAATTTCCTATTCAAGGCTATTTTTTACAACAATAAAACAACTTAATGTAAAGAACTTCAAATGAGATTTATTTGATAATCATTCGGGTAAATTGTGAGATCCGAAACATTAATGGCGGGTTCTGAACACATTGATTGGCAAACCTAATATGACCTGATCCAAGTCCTTGTTAGGATAATGATTGATAGATGACTGACTACACAGTGATGTTTGTTGTCCTGTTTAAAAGATTCAGAATCTCAGTGCTCAGTTTGCTTGTGAAAGCTCCAACATGGAGTTTCAAAAAGCAGGTCTTTTATTTTGTCTTTTCCTTTTCTCAGGTAAGTCAATGAACTATCATTCCTCAACATCATTTAATAATTGGTCCATTTCGTTTACCTTTTAAATGATTTTGATCTAATCAAACTATGTCTGATGTCCAATGTGATAAATTCTGTTTCCTCCAGGTGTCCCAAGGGGCCACACTGAAAGCACAGGTAACAAAATGGCTTGAAAATTGTATTTGTTCTTCCTATATATCTTATTATACTCAATACTGTGTTTGTATTTGAGAAATGTCTCTTTAAGTTACAATAAATGGGTTCTTATTTAGGACAGTTCTGTCTTGTTCATTGTAGTTAACCTAAATCGGCAAATAAAAAAAACGTGCTAAATAGCACTTAAAGCTTGTAATCATATGGGAACCATTTTTAGTGCTATATAGCACCTATGAAGAACCTTACAACTTATGGTTCTACATAGCACAATATGGTTCTACACAGGTGCTACATGGCACTTAAAATGGCTCCCCTAAGATTACGAGCCAGTGAACCACTTTAGCACTGTTTGTTTTAAGAGTATACAGTATAAATTATTGTTGTTTTCTGTACTGTGTCACCTTGACATATAATTTAAAAATGATGCCAAGTGAATAGTTTCAGGCTGACAAGATATTTTATGAATGAAGTATGTTGGAAGAAATAACATTTACTATGTTTAACATGATTTGCCATAATTTTTACATCCTACAGATGTTCTTGATTCATATATTAAAACCGACGGCGCTTGGATAGTAAAAGTGACCAAATCACGGTACACTGTAAAAACAGTGGAAGAATGTGCCATCAAGTGTGATAAAGAGACTTCCTTTACATGCAGGTGCAGTTGACACCAAATCTACAACACATCTGAATATATACATGTGAATTTTGGTTCTTTTCTAAGTGAACCACTCTGGATTGGTTTGAGATTAATCTGATATTGCACACACTATATACTGCATTTGTATTGCAGGTCCTTTTACTATATTGAAAAGGATCAGGACTGTATAACAATACCTGCAAATTCTAAGACTGACCCAATACTGCGGAGAATGACCACTGCACTATACGAGAAAAAGGGTAAGACCTCATAGCCCAATTTCAATTTAGGACTTTTTAGTATTCCAAGTTTCCATATGCACTACTTTTGTCTAAATTAACTTAAAGTACATTATAGTGATACAATATGGACATGCTAGGTTAATATATAATCTTCCCAGATTTATCAAAGTGTAGTTTGGCCCATGTCAGTAAACAAAGTAAAGAGGACTATCTAAAAATCCATCGTCCAATGATGGTTTCTGTTGCAAGTACTGTGTAAGATTAAAAAAAAAAATGTATTTTATTTTATTTTATGTGTGTCTCTCTCAGAGGCATCATAACCATTCAAATTGTGGAGGCCCCCTTGGATTTTTGGGCTAAGAGGATTTTGCATGCAACCTCAAAAACATTAAAGCATTTTTTATTGGTTACTTAGTTTTATAGGCAAAATATGACCAGTTTTTCACTTTAAAAAAGCACCAGCATTTTTTATGATTTTTACAAAAGTTTTATGCCTTCCAGAAAATGTTCTTCTTTAAATTTATATATAAAAACATACAATATATCAAATGAAAGAACAGACCATCTGCTTTCAAAAAAAAAAAAAAAAAACATTTAATCCTCTGAAATATGGATTGGTTTCTTCAAAAATACAAAATTTTGAGCAAAAAGCTGAGATAATTGCATTTTTATGCAAGACTTTTGATAGAGATCAGATTTAGAGCGATGATCAAAACATACAGGGAGTTTTTTCTGTTGGCTGAGAGCGCCACCTAGGGAATAATAGCGGAAATATGGATTGCCGTAAAAACTCGTCATTGGCAGGGAAGCGATTTCTTTTAATTGACGAATTAACTCATCAATGGCGGGGAAAGAGTTAATTGCGTACTTCATTCTGGATGCAATGAATTATTAATACAAATCCAGATGCAACAGGTGAGCGCTGGTGCCATCATTGTGCTCGATCGCGGACACTAGCTACAAGTCTGCCCGCGTACACAAACTCACACATTTGAATGTGCTGACTGATGCGTCTGGCCGGCTGTGCATTTTTTGTAAGTTTGCATGTAGGAAAACACTCCTGTTTGTGCTTTAATACTTAACTCTGAAGGTGCGACCTATAACAAGTCACTTGCAGATGCAAGAGAGCCATACAAACAATGATACAAGGTATACACGGGAAAAAAATGATTATCTTATTTAGTATTTGTGTCTTGTTTTTTGTACAAATAAATAAAAATTCTTAAATCAAGATGCATTTTCTTGATAAGCAAAATTCCCTAAGAAAAGAAGTCTAGTTTTCAGACAAAAAATATCAAATTTATGTGAATATGTGCCTCAAACAAATAAAAAATCTCTCAGTGGATTATGAAACATTATTTTTTCTTGAGTTAAGTGTTTAAGAAAAATGTTTAAGCACAAATTCACTTAAATTTGATATTTTTTGTCAAAAACTAGACTTATTTTCTTAGGTCATTTTGCTCATCACTAAAATATATTTAGATTAAGAACTGTTAGATAGTTGTACTGAAAATACTAAGTAAGAAAGTCTGAAAACCAAAAAATGGTTTTCAAGAAAAAAATTCTTAGTATTTTTGTTTTCAGGAAAAATATCAAAAAATTCTTAAATTAAGATGCTTTTTCTTGATGAACAAAACGACCCAAAAAAATAAGTCCGTTTTTAGACCAAAAATATCAAATGTAAGTAATTTTGTGCATAATACAAGCAAAAAAATCTGCCAATGGGGTAAACAAAATTTTCTTGAATTTTTCTTGAATTTAGTGTTTTAAAAAAATTTCAAGATTCTTTTGCTTACCCCATTGGCAGATTTTTTTTGCTCGTTTTATGCACAAAATCACTTAAATTTAATATTTTTGGTCTAAAAACTAGACTTATTTTCTTGGGTCGTTTTGCTCATCAAGAAAAAGCATCTTAATTTAAGACTTTTATGATATTTTTCTACAAAAATATTTTTTGCAGTGTATTTTTGAAGTGTTGATCATTACAGCCAATCACAGACGTGACAGATGAGTGTTTACGTTTTTTATTTTTTCAAATGTTTTCATTAATAAGTAAAATAGAAATTAAATTAACTACTAAACGCGTCTTACCTTTTTGTCTGTGTAGTCTACCTGTATAACAATATGGCATATAAAAAGGTTTTAATGTATTCTATTAATGTACGTATATAATTACAATTACAGTATAAAGGGGACATGATGACCTTGCTCTCTTTCTCTCTCTCTCTCAATATATCAGACATTCTGTATTATATTGGATATCAACTGATATATATGAAAATAGTTAGTAAATGTGACATTTTTGTAAATGTATGAAGTGTAATTTACCTAGGAAAGACAGCTGTGGTTATCTATATGAAATTATAGTGACTACTGGTTAAATTACAAAAATTTTACTAAAAATTAGTCTACTATCTACTTTCTTAGGCTAAAACAGCCGAATTAAATTATTTAATTTATAATTCATGTTCTGCTATTTTTTTTAATGTTTGAAAATATGCTGTTTTACAATTCATGGGTTTTTTGGACTGATGTGTGCATCTGGCGTGTATTTCTTTACACAGTTTACTTGGTGGAATGTGTCAGTGGAATTGGCACAGACTACAGAGGGACAAAAACCAGGACAAAAACAGGAAAATTATGTCAGCGATGGGAGTCACTTTTCCCTCATAAGCCAAAGTATGCAACCTAATCTGACTTTTTCCATTCAGAAAAACTGATTGAGGAAAAACAACATATTTAATTATCACCCTCTATAATGTATCTCACAGCATTACACCAAAGACACACCCAAAAGCTGACCTGGAGTTCAACTTCTGTCGTAACCCAGATGGAGACCTAGGAGGTCCCTGGTGCTACACTACAGATCTGGATAAAAGATGGGAAAACTGTGATATCCAAGACTGCACAGGTACATTCAGCTGTTTATTTTAAAGGGACATTCCAATTTGTAAAAAAATATACTAATTTTCTAGCTCCCCTAGAGTTAAAGATTTGATTCTTACCATTTTGGAATCCATTCAGCCGATCTCCGGGTCTGGCGCTACCACTTTTAGCATAGCTTAGCACAATCCATAGAATCTGATTAGACCATTAGCATAGTGCTGAAAAATAACCAAAGAGTTTCAATATTTTTCCTATTTAAAACTTGACTCTTCTGTAGTTACATCGTGTACTAAGACCAACGGAAAATTTAAAGTTGTGATTTTCTAGGCAGATACGGCTAGGGACTATACTCTTATTCTGGTGTAATAATCAAGCACTTTCCTGCTGTAACATGGCTGCAGCAGGAGTAGTGATGTTACACACTGCCCGAAAATAGTCCCCTGCTATTGAAAAAAAAACCAAGGGGACTATTTTCAGGCAGTGCGTAACTTTAGTAATTTAAATTTTAAGTAAAAAAATCACACTCTTAAATATTTGTAGAGGAATGTATACACTGCAGTGGAGAAAACTACAGAGGAAAGATCGCCAAAACTGAGAGCGGATACACCTGCCAACGTTGGGACTCTCAAACACCACACAACCATGGTTACATCCCTTCAGCGTGAGACAACAGTCTTTTAAAGCATGCATTAGGTAGTGTCCCTTTTGTACATGTACACGTTTAAAATGTGGTGTGTGTTTTTTTAAGACTTCCTGAGAAGTACTTGGAGGAGAACTATTGCAGAAACCCTGACGGAGAGCCCAAGCCCTGGTGCTTTACCACCGATCCAAACAAACGCTGGGAAGCCTGCCCTATTCCTCGATGCAGTAAGCTTCATATCTCTTTGAGATATTGGTTTGGGTTGATTGTCAAAGTATTTGTTCATTAACACTTTTATTTTATATTCAAGCGACCGAACCACCTACAATTGTACCAGAGCTTACCTGTGTTACTGGAGAAGGCAGCTCATACAGGGGCACGGTTTCTGTGACTGAATCAGGGAAAACTTGCCAGAACTGGGCATCTCAAACTCCTCACAAGCATTCCAGAAATCATGAGAACTACCCATGCAAGTAAGCATCAATCAGTATGGACAACAATGATTCGATATTAACTACCATGTAAACAGGGATTTTTGGTTTACATAATCTGATTAAAGTCATAAATGAAGAAAACACAAATCGAATTAAGACATGCACACCTTAAAGCAGGGGTGTCAAACTCATTTTAGGCTGTGGGCCGGATGGTAAATAACGCCATGAAGTGCGGGCCAGATAATTTTTTTAAACCTTAGTGTGCTGATAATTGTGTTAAAATTAACTTAACAAACCAATTAATTAGTTTGTTTAGCAAGAAAACCAGAGAAACACACAGCTCTGTGAAAACTACATTTCATAAGTTCACACTCATACTGTACATACTATACACACAATTTACATCTGTACAAAATCCACTGGCCTTATAGGTTGAAAAGCTTTAATTTAACTTCTTTTGCCTTAATGCCAAAATTATTTATAAACCATTCACTTTTCTTTGGAATATATTTGTAATGAGAACAGTCATTTAGAAAATGCTAGATGGGGCAGTGGCCCAAACCAAAATGGCACTATGGGGGGTGGTACTATTATTATGGTTTTAATAAAGTATTATAAATATTATGTGTTATATTACTAGCATCAACTTAGACAAGTGATTATAATGGGAAATATAATAAGAATTAAAGTGTGACAATCTGCTAAATATTCAATATGATTTACCTGCTGGCTTGATGGAGCTTTGAATCCATGTTTGCAATGTTGAACTGCTGCTAAAAGCCTCTCTTTCCGTTCTCTGTCGTTATTTTGTGAAGGCATTGGTGTTTTTTGTATTTTTTGTCTACAAAGTGTGCCAACAACAGCAAATTTAGTGTTTATATTAACTTAGATCTGATCGGGAACATTAAATCGATTAGACAAGCATTGTAACGTTAATAAGAATGTGGATATTTTGGTTTTGTTAGCTTGCTAAGTTGTTAGCACTTTTAGAACACTGACAGCAAATCATTACCGGAAGAAATACATAAACATACTTACAAATTACTAATTCTGCGGTTTAACAACTGATATAATGTAATGAATCTACCTGTTAATGCAACGAACTTCGGAAAGTTTTTATATTTTTCCTATTTCAAACTTTACTCTTCTGTATTTACATCGTGTACTAAGACCAACGGAAAATTTAAATGTGTGATTTTCTAGCCGATATGGCTAGGAACTATACTCTCATTCTGGCATAATAATCAAGGACTTTGCTGTTGTAACATGGCTGCAGGAGGCGCAATGATATTATGCAGTGCCTAAAAATAGCCTCCTGATATTGAAGGTAACCATGGGGACTATTTTCAGGCAGTCCGTAATATCACTACACCTACTGCAGCCATGTTAAGGCGGCAAAGTCCTTGATTATAACACCAGAATGAGAGTATAGTTCCTAGCCATATCAGCCTAGAAAATCAAAACTTTTAATTTTCTGTAAGTCTTAGTACACGATGTAACTACAGAAGAGTGAAGTTTTAAATAGGAAAAATATCCAAACTCTTTGGTTATTTTTTATCGCGATGCTAATGGTCTAATCAGATTCAATTGATTATGCTAAGCTATGCTAAAAGTAACGCCAGACCTGGAGATCAGCTGCGTGGATTCCAAAACGGTAAAAATCAAATGTTTAACTCTAGGGGAGCTGTAAAATAAGCATTTTTTTTAAGTGGAGTGTCCCTTTAAGCACAATTAACACAACACGGCACGGCAGTGGTCAACCGTTTGACAGCAAACTAAAGAGGCAAGCCGAAGCCACTTTAAGCAGGCAAGGTTAGAATGAAAAATGCATATAGCCTAAAGTAGTTCTGTAACACATCTTCAAATTTCACGACCTACGTGTATGGGGCTTACAAAAATCCAGCTGTGTGTATAGTGGACGTAGACTGAAATGCCCAAGATCTGACATTTTTTTATTACTTTTAAATGAAAGAATGGTTTCATTGCAGAGGTCTCGAGGGAAACTACTGCAGGAACCCTGATAATGAGAGAGGTCCCTGGTGTTACACCACAGACCCTCAGACCCGCTGGGAATACTGCAATGTGCCCACTTGTGGAGATCAACCCCGACCTGGTCCGTTTTACATGACTTAACATTACATTACATTATAAATTCATTACACAGATTTCAATGCTGGGTTTCTTTCCGTTATTCTGTATATACCAGTGGTGAAATATGTAACACTGTATATATTTGATTCACAGAAGACCCGGTCATTCCTGAAGGGGAGGAATGTTATGAAGGTGATGGGAGCTCATACCGCGGTGTCATGTCAGAGACCATCAGTGGAAAGAAATGCCAGTTCTGGGCATCCATGGAACCTCATAAACATTCCAAAACACCCCAAAGCTTCCCCAAAGCGTAAGAAGTCAAATTTAGAATCAAACTATGTGGTGATCTTCAAATTGGTAACTCTGGTTTTAGATGTCATGTTTCTCCCCTCTTACAGAGATCTGAGGAGGAACCTGTGCAGGAACCCAGATGGTGATTCAGCCCCATGGTGCTACACCACTGACCCCTCTGTTCGGTGGGAGTACTGCAACATTGAACGTTGTAACAGCAAACCCAGCACACCTGTTCTTGAGTCTCCTGTCGAATCATCTGTAGTTTCAGCTCCTCCAACCGTACAATCCAGTTCTTCAGAACCAGGTTTAACCACATACTACATACCAAACAAGCATTGGCAGTACTCTAGCATCACCTATGGGGTTGAGAGTCAAAATGTGTTTTGTTTTTTGTCTAGATTGTAAGATTGGCAGTGGAGCAGATTACCGGGGTCCCACGTCTATAACTGCAACGGGAGTAACATGCCAAGCATGGAGCTCTATGACACCTCATCAGCATTCCAGTTTTACCCCTGCGTCACATCCAGACAAGGGCCTTGAGTCTAATGTAGGTTTATGCAGAATTATTGGTCTGTATATATAATAATAGACGAAGAAAATAACAGATTTACTTGTTAACCATGTTAGCAATGCAGAAACCCAGATAATGATGTGAATGGACCTTGGTGCTATACAACAGATCGAAACAAGAAGTGGGATTACTGTCTCATCTCAGACTGTGGTAAGAGTGCTTAATATTTCTCTTGAAAATGTTTGACTGCAATTCTATCCTCATGTGGTTCAAACCCCAGATGCCTTCTTTGTTGCTCATAACCAAAACTTAAAAACGTAGAAAAATATACAATAAGAGTGTATTGTTAACGCCTCTTCTCAAGTTTTAAGAGAATACAGAAGCCTCATCAAAAAACTTTATTTTACTTGTATGAAATGTAATATATTATTTGATGAAAAATTAAAAAATGTTCTTTGCACCTGAACAGTGCTCGGAGTCTTATGCTTTGCTTGAATGTCAAAAAATATGTGTTTGTCGCGTCATGTGAACCATGTGCATAACTGATGCGCGGGTCAGGGTTTTTTCCAACCCGCGGGTCCCACTTTTATGAAATATTTTATGAGGCCAAAGGTTTGGGGATATCAAGTTACGTTGCACAAGTTACGTTGCCGAACGTAGGCCTACGTAATTTAACCTTATCAAAGAACCTAATAAAATCTGATATATATATTCCCAAATATTTAATATAGGCTAGGGAATTGAACACAACATACATTTTATTTTATTTTGTTTATGACCTGGCCAAAAATAAAGTGACAATTTCTTTACTCGCCCCGACCCGACCCGTGGGTTACCCTAATGTGCATCACACGTCATGTCAAAATACATGCCTGCTGCACACGCATCAAACAAATGCCTGCTTGCTGAAAGCATCTATAGGAGTGAACTGCATTGTTTGCATACGATCTCACATGAAGACAAGAGGCACGAGTCAAAATGTTCATGAAATACTGGATTATATTTAAGTTAGCTTTTGTTGTTTTATAATACTTTTGCATCTTCTTGAAGCTTGAGCAAAGGCTTTACAACTCAATTCCAAACCCAGAATACTTTTTAAAACGTTTTTTACGTTTGCTTCTGAAAAACAAAGAAAGTCATTGTGGGTTTGAGCAATGTGAAACTGTGTAAAATGTATATTTTTGGGTGAACTATTCCTTTATAAATCAGATATCTTCCTATGTAAGAGACATACTGTAAGATGTATATTCCTGCCCAATCAGACAGTCTGAAATGTGGACAACCAGCAGTTAAACCTAAACGTTGCTTTGGGCGAATTGTTGGAGGATGCGTTTCCAAACCACACTCCTGGCCTTGGCAGATCAGTCTTCGAACCAGGTACACAAACTTTTTACCTGTGTCTACAGGATGATGTTTGGGATATGTTCACTGTAAAAATACCTTGCTGCACTTAAATTTTTAAGTTTAATTAATTTGAAATTGCAATTAATTTCAATTTCCTGTGAGGAATTGCTATGAATTATAAAAATAAAATTGAAATAACCTAATTCAACCTTGTTTTTATTATTTATGGGTGATTCTCACGAAAACCTGGTTTTAAAAATGTCAAGCATGAAAATGTAAAAATTGCTTAAATTTACTTTTTTTCCCACCAGACATTGAAAAACAAAGTCTGGAGTAAATGGGAACATTAATTTAAACACTTTTACTTATCATTTAACACTTTTTGTAACATAATTAAAAAAATTAGTCCTAAAAAATCTCATTACCGCAACAGTCAGAAAACATCAACACTGACATATTTTCAAAATGACATGACAAACCTGAAAGAACATCATTTGGAGATTCTGCACATGCATTTAAAATCAAAGTATTATACTTCTATTAATTAAATTAACATTTAATAAGCATCTGTTGCGGTAATGATAATCAAAATGTCGTGTAAGCATTCTGACAAGACAATATTTCAAATTAACTGTAAAAAATGATCTTACCTGGTAGCCATCTTGAAGTAACTGGTCCATGTGCTGGGTCACTTAAAATCAAACTTTATTAAAATTCTGTATGTGTGCTTAAACTGTTCTCAAAAAGTGTTGCAGAGGATGAGAACATCAGGCATGGACACATCATTTTCCTAATTTTTCTTCATTATTATTATACAGGAATATTCAGTAAATATTTTTTCTGTCATCTAAAGTAGTCTAGCAAAACATCCATTTATTTTTTTTCTAAATATTTTTGTGTTACTTTGATTAAATTACAACATAACGCATGTTCAAACACAGCCGGACACATTGCGGTAATGAGAATTTCAGCAGAAAATGAGATAAAATTGACAAATTATAAATTCTTATGTTGAAATCACACATTGTGCAAGGTAGAACACAGTATTGTGTTAATTCTGATGCTTTTTAATATTACTATATTACACATTTTATAGCTAAAAGCATTAGTGCCGTGGTGTTTCAATGGTTTATTGCAACTCCTCACTAGTCAAGAAAATTGAAATTAATTGTAAATTGATTTCTGTGGTCTATCCACCTTATTTTTGACGTAAATGTGGGCCATCTTTGAGCTTCTTTGACTTCCCGTGAGCCACTAAATCTAATGGTAGTCGTATTGCGAGGGACACGAGTATTAACTTCTTAATGTCATCCCCCCATGGGGTTTTAGATGGCAGGTGTAGTAAATATTTACCATAACTGTTTAAATTATGTTTTGTGTGTGCTCCCACAACACTGTTTTCTACCAGCTGGCTATTAAACGTTTCACACAAGAAAGGAAAATATGTCACATCACTTACTTCTGCGTTTAAAAATAAGGTGAATAGATTGTGAATCAACTTGCAATATAATAATTGTAAATAGATTGTAAGTTGATTAAACTTACTAATTTAAGTGCAACATTGAATTTTTACAGTATAGCTAATCCAGTATTTTGCCAACTATTTTAACTTTTAAGGAAATCTGAATTTCGAAAAAGTACACAAAAATAATATACTGTAAACAGCAACATAGCATGCCTTGTCTTAAAAAATGTTTTACCAGCAGATTTTGAACAGTTATTAACTATAATTTTCTGTCAAAGTGCCGGCAAAATTCACTTCTGTGGTGGAACTCTAATAGATGCACAGTGGGTCCTGACTGCAGCCCATTGCCTTGAGAAGTAAGTGAAGGTTTATGTTATAATTATTTTACCGTTTGAAAAGATAAGAAATGAAATGTAAATGTCTGAAAAGAGCAAGTTATTCAATGTATACCTCCCGTCACGCAGGTCTTCAAGGCCGTCCTTCTACAAGATCTTCCTTGGGGTCCATACAGAACGAGCCAATGAACCCTCCAAACAGGAACGAGATGTTTCTAAGATTGTTATGGGACCAGTAGGAACCGACATTGCTCTTCTCAAATTAGACAGGTTCGAGAGTCCACTGTTGTCCATTTTTGATGTCTGAAACAATAATGCAGTAGTGTTGCCATTGCACATTAAAATATTCAAAAAAGTAAACTGGTGAGTCAATGGTCAAATGTTTAATGTGTTGGTAAAACAGTATTATTTGGCATCCCAGATCTGTTCTGTGCATGTTGATATGTTGAAATTGATATGTACAATTTTATTTATTTTACAAACTTCCAATGGCATGTGTTTCATTTTAGGCCTGCAGCTATAAATGATAAGGTATCACCTGTTTGTCTACCAGAAAAGGACTACGTTGTACCAAGTGGTACAGAATGCTACGTGACAGGCTGGGGAGAGACGGAGGGTAAGTGGCTTCAACAAGTCATTTTTGAATGTATTATTGAATGTATTTACTATTCTGCAGCTTTTATTCTTCACTTTTTTATGTTTTTCCAGTCACATAAGACTAACTGTCTTCTGTGAAACACAAAACAAAAAAGCAAAGAATAGATGTACTACAGAATGTCAAGCTCCAAAAAAGAAAAATGACTTGTACTAATTCGAGTTTCTTAAGTCATATGATACATTTGGATAAGGGAAAAGACTTATATAAACTTATCTTATATATTTAAGAACACATATTCAAAATCTTACCTTGACATTTTTTGCTTAGCTGAGGTCGCCATTTCTGCTCTCATGGAAAAGATGAAGGGATCTTGGATATTAAAATTCCTGTAAAGTCAAACTAGAAAAAAATGTAAAACACATTATAAATGTTAGAAATGTATTGCTAAAACACACCACAAAGACTGTAAACTATGTAGTACTGAATTACAGAGTTATACTGTACCTTGTATTAAGATGCGTTTTAGTCATTCGGATCACAAGTGGACGAGCTCAAAACATTTTACACCCTGTTTACTAGGGGTGTAATGGTTCAAATTACTCGGTTCGGTGCACGTCACAGTTTTAGGGGTCATGGTACGTTTCGGTGTGTGTATGTTTATAGGGACAAAAAGGCTACTGTCAAATTCAAAGAAAAATTTAATTATTCACTGGGTTACAAAAACCTAACACTTTGGTCACAACAGGCTTCTTTACAAAAATAAAACCTACACTGCAAAAAATGTTCAAGAAAAAAATTCTTAGTATTTTTGTCTTGTTTTCAGTAAAAATATCAAAAAATTCATAAATTAAGATGCTTTTGATGAGCAAAACAACCCAAGAAAATTAATCTAGCTTTTAGACCAAAAATAAGTGATTTTTGGCATAAAACAAGCAAAAAAATCTGCCAATCATCAAAAGCATCTAAATATAAGAATTTTTTAGATATTTTTACTGAAAACAAGACAAAAATACTAAGAATTTTTTTCTTGAAAATATTTTTTTGCAGTGTAAGTTAAGGATTTTTAGGCAGGCCTAAAGAAAAATGGCAGCTTTCCGTGAGTGGGCGTGGTTTCAGCACTGACACGCCCCAACACTTGAGAGCAGAGAGTGCTGACTATTTTTCCAAGTTTTTGATAACATTCTTGGCATTTTGGTTTGTTGGTTAATAATACATTTTTCTGTGGTGTGACAAAGGCAGAACACATTTAATATCTGACTTTAATAACTTCTATTAGAATTGGAAAGTCAAATGAAATGATGATGTTGTTGTTTAGGAACCGGTGGTGAGGGTATCCTTAAAGAAACAGGCTTCCCAGTAATTGAAAATAAAATCTGCAACCGCCCATCATTTTTGAATGGGCGTGTAAAAGAACACGAGATGTGTGCAGGAAACATCGATGGTGGAACAGACAGTTGTCAGGTAAAGACACATGCACTGAAGTCTTTGCAATATATGCACAGACTTGTCATTTGTACCAAAGATGTGTGTGTTGCCTGTGATTATTTAAATAAACTATAGCCGTTGCCTAATGGTTGTGCCCGCTCCTCCATATGTGAAAATATTTCATTAATTATTTGCATATGTATTATGCATCTAGTATGTACAGTCATTAGAAAAGAAACACTTGACTATTAAAATCAGAATCAAAATAACAAAGTATTTTGTTCCTATTCATTTAGGGTGACAGCGGTGGGCCTCTCGTCTGCTACGCCCAGAACAGTTTTGTTCTTCAGGGTGTGACATCATGGGGTCTTGGCTGTGCTGAATACATGAAACCTGGAGTGTACGTCCGCGTATCGAAGTTTGTCGACTGGATTGACAGAAGTATCAAAGGAAATTAATAAACAAAAGCATGTGGTGTGCCACGAAACAGAAATGCATGAGAATTAAAGTATTGAGGGCTAACAGGCAAGCCAACAGTGTCTGTCTGCCATATGTCAGTGTATACTGCTATATTCTTACATAGTTAAAATTTATGCTATCCCCTGTATTAATATAACTCACAAATGCAGTTGAAATGTACATGTCGGTTTAATCAAATCCTAATAATATTCCTACATTAAATAAGAGGTAAATACTTTTGCAGAAAGTCTCTTTATTTGTGTTTCACCGTACAAATCTTTCACATTGACTAACAATATAGTAGTGTTTTGTTTTACAAGTAAAGTTCGAACCTTGACAGAAAAGACAGAAAAGACAAGTAAAATGTTTTCAAGTAGCTGATACTATTTAGAGTTATTATACTTTTTAAACTTTAAACACGATAAAACACAAAGAACTCTCCAACATAAAAATATATAGCATAACTTTATGAATGCTTAAACCATCAACAATATATTTTTTTATTTTAAAAGGTGCAGATTTGTTTTGATTGATTTTTTACTTGGCAAACTAGTTTAAATGTGTTTACCAACTATTTGATAAGAGCTGAGATTTAGCAACATTACCCATCTGCATCATCATTTATACCCATGGCTGTGGGAAGTAGATGTGCGGAGGATGCTGCAACGCTCCCTTTTGACAGCATTTGGAAATATAAGTTGATATGACGTGGCTGATAAAGTTTTACCTTTATAAATAAAAAAATATGTTAATTTTAAACGTTGTCAAATGTGTTTTGTGACTTGAAAAAAATGATTTCAAAAGTCAATCTGACGTAAGTGACATGGCTACGCTAAAATAAAAAAATATTTACTAACTACGGAGAATCATAAAATATTTCTTTAAAAACAAAAACAAATGAAGAGTTTGATTCCAAAAAACGATAAACGCCATAAAAATAAAAATAAATCCAAAATCAGTATTGTATCAGGTCAGTATTAAAAAGTAAATTCTTAATTTTACGCAAATATATCCGCCGTGTTATTCTGTCATCTTTTCTCCCTTTTTCCCTAAAACTCAATAAACGCCACTCCTCCTTCGCTGCAGAATGCAGTAAACTGCTTAACCAATCACAGTGCACCATTCCACGCATTGTAAACAACAATGGCGCCGCGTCGAATACACACAGAATCCTAGTTTTCCTCATCTACTCTGTACTTCGTGATCAACAAACAAAAACAAAATAATACTTTGATGGCATTGATAAACCTGTGGTGGTTTTCTGTGGCTGGGAAGAAATGTAAGCCAACAAAATCTAATAATTTAAGTGAGAGGCACTCGGTCGAAGGAAAAATGCCGGCTGTTGCTTGTTCTCACACGACAGCATTAAGCTTCTGTCATGCTAACACATTGACCCCAGAGGATCTTATGAAAAACTTTTTCATTATTTTACTCGAAGTCTACGAAAATCAAGCAGGACCAAAACATTTTATAGCTGATCGCTGTCAAAAAAAGTTCAGCAACGATGTCCCAAGGATGACAGCAGCAATGAATAGTGTTCTTAATATGACAACGTAAGTGTTTTGATGCCATTAATGTTTATTTTTTTAATCAGTGTATACCACTAGTCAACTAAATGAATATAACATGACAAAGATGAATGAACATTTATACATTGATTCAATAGATTTATTGCATTTTGAAAAAAAACTTGTCATGAATTTATTGCATTTTGCGTAAAAAAAATCAGTTTTTATAATAAATCTTTGAAAATTAAAATATGGATTTGATTTGGTAATGTTATTATAACCTAAAGATGCTATGTGAAAGTTTGTAACAGAAAATAGTGGTTTTCATCTTGTCACTTTCTTGGTATAGAAAACTAATTTTTACCAAAATGAGTCAAAATGCATTTATTGCGTTTTGGAACCAAACTCTTCAAATATAAAAACGTGTTTTATTGTTTAAAGACCCCCCCAAAAAAGTATGTTGTTTTAAGTCAATCCGCCTTAACGTCTTGCAACATCATGCCCCGACCCCAGCACACCCCTTATAAAATACATTCCCAAGGCTATGTTTGTATCACTCCCCTTGTCTGCATTTATGATGATCCAGTCCACAGTACCTGATAACTAGGGAATGAGAGGAGTGAAGAGCAGCTTTTTGGAAAATCCGAGCATCTGTGACTCTGGCTCATGTGATAATGCTTAAATTTAGTTTCATATTTTGAACAAATCACTAAATAATGCAGTTACAGAGGTTGCTGTGTTCTCTCTCAGACGGTTGTATCATCTTTGTTAGATGACACATCAGACGACAGCAGATTCTCAATCTGTTGACTCTTTAGATGTTTTTCTTTGTTGCTGTATAAATAAAGAAAAAAATGATTCAGTGTGACAAAAGTAACTATGATGAATATGGAGGACAAATAACTTTACCTGTTTGGATTTTCAATATCACCAATGGTTTCTGGAAGAGGTACACCTTTGGTTTCAGGTAACAGTAGAACAAGTCCACCAGCCACAAAGGCAAGAGCACCTGTGAGAGTAAAAGTTCAATTTCACCAACTTCACACTGAAATATTAAAGATCAATGAATGATCAATGTATGATGTAAAAGTCACAATGAAACGGAAGTAGTGAATGACTTATTTTTCCTGTGATGATGTATATCCAAGTGAAACAGTTCCTGAAATGAAATAAGGTAGGGCGGGACTTCCATTGAGAACTGATTGGATCGTTTGAAGTCAGGTCATGTTGCTATTTGGTAATTGCTGCAATCTTTTCCCTGGCCTACCCAGGTTTCATAGCAATTGTAATAAATACCACATTATTTCTTAAAGTTACCTAAAAATAAATAAATATTTATTGTGACTTTAAGATTTGTCTTTTCATATCGAGGAAGATCAAGAAACGCATACGCAACTATACAAACATTCAGTGACGCTCAAGAAGGTTCATGAAAAGTCAGGTAAGTGTGATGAGGCATATACACCAAGTACACATTCAACGACTGGCGTGAGAAGATTACATACAAAGTCAATGAAAAGACGCGAATAGACACAAACTCGCGTGGGGCGATGCAAATTGGGTTGCGCGTTTGCAGCGCAAACACACGTTATTCGTCTCAAACGCGTCTTCGCGCAAGATGAAAATATTAACCTCAAGCGTAAAATTAGCATGACACAAAATAGGGCTGTTACGATAACCGTGCAAATGCGTGTTATCTCAGTGAATGAATTTGAATGAATTACAGTGAAATCTCAACACATCCAAAAGCCAGGGGGCGCTCTCGTGCAGAAACTCCATTTGTGACACAGAAGAAGTAGCATGACAAACGCTATTCCATGAAATGTATATAGGAATATTTATATCGCTGTTCTTTTATTTCAGGTCTTTTCATGATAATAAACAATGTTTTGCATGATTTTGTTTAACGAGTGTTGCTTTATCAAATGCACGTAATAAACGACTCCTACTCAGAATGATTTTAGATTGATAAGGACTTCCAACTGATCACAGAGCCGTAGTACACCCACAAGATGTGCATGAAACACAGAATCACAGCCTTGTGATTCAGAATCAATTTCAGACAGGCATTTTTAATGGGACACACGATTAATCGTTACAGCCCTAACACAAAGTTAAATCCCGCAAGGAATCTAGGAACACGATGCGAAGCGTTTGGTGTGTACGTAGCATTGTAAATTGTTAGTATTTTGTCTTCTAGAAAACATTTATAGCTTCTGAAAAACATTACTAAATGAAAAAATAAGATATTTAAATAAAATAATGCCAATTTACACTAGTCACCCTCTCCAAAAGTTTACATATTGACTTTCTGACCATCATTGATAGTTAGTAGCTTCAAAATGCTGACCACCATTCAATAGCATTATAAAGCTGGGAAGAACCAGAATATTATTAAACTTCCAATTGTCTGCTTTCAAATGAGACCAAACTTATGTTTTTAGGGCAAATGTTTCATAAACTGTATCTATTTTAGTTTGGGTATGACGTTTTTGGGGGTTTTTAAATGGAGGTGAAAAGCCAAAGAGGTTAAATTGAACTCTGATTGTGTTTAGCAAAAAAGTTATGGATAGCGTTAAGGTTATTAATCTCATTTTAAAGTGAACTATTCTTTCAACAAAAATGTCACTGCTTCACATGGCTCAGTGTGACTTGCACAACTCGTTGCTGAACTTAAATCCTGCATGCGTTCTTGGAAAAACATTCCTGTTGACCAATCACTGCCTTCTGATTACATTGGCAGATTTAGGGTAAGGGTTAGAGTGTTGTTTCAGAAAGAATAGTGATCAATGTTTTACAATACTACAATATATTTGGTGATCCAACATGAACGTTGCAGATACAAACAGACAAAAAACATTTGTTCGTACCAAAAATGATGAGAGGTAATTCTATCCAGATGACAGCAAGCCGATAGAGTAGGAATGGAGCTACAATCCCTCCAATGTCACATAATGTGGAACAGGCTGATACACCCAGATTTCTACAAGGAGAGACATGATACAGCATTACCGACTCATCATTTACATATGAAAGTCTATCATTAATACACAGTGTTTGTTAAAGGGCTAGATGGGATACAGCTACAGCCAAAATCTTGGGAATTCTTCGGTTTAGGGTTCGGGGGTAGGATTGGGAGAGGGGAACGAGGTGTTGTTTTCATCATCCAGAGACATACACTGCAAAAAATGATTTTCAAGAAAAAAATTCTTAGTATTTTTGTCTTGTTTTCAGTAAAAATATCTAAAAATTCTTAAATTAAGATGCTTTTTCTTGATGAGCAAAACGACCCAAGAAAATAAGTCTCGTTTTTAGACCAAAAATATCAAATTTAAGTGATTTTGTGCAAAAAACAAGCAAAAAAAATCTGGTAAGCAAATTTTTCTTGAATGTAGTGTTTAAGAAAAATGTTCAAGATTTTTTGCTTTACCCCATTGGCAAATTGTTTTACTTGTTTTATGCACAAAATCACTTAAATGTAATTTTTTGTGTTTAAAAACTAGACTTATTTTCTTGGGTCGTTTTGCTCATCAAGAAAAAGTATCTTAATTTAAGAATTTTTAGATATTTTTACTGAAAACAAGAGAAAATACAAATAATTTTTTTTCTGAAAAATAATTTTTTGCAGTGTATGGAATTCACTAATCATGTTCACAGAATAATATTTTATTTCCCGAACGTTCAATGGCGTTATTTAAGCCATCATATTGAATTAAGCACAACAGCTGCATGTTAGATGCTGTATACACTGCAAAAAATGATTTTAAAGAAAAAAAATTCTTTGTATTTTTGTCTTGTTTTCAGTAAAAATATCTAAACATTTTTAAATTAAGATGCTTTTTCTTGATGAGCAAAACGACCCAAGAAAATAAGTCTAGTTTATAGACCAAAAATATCAAATTTAAGTGATTTTGTGCATAAAACAGACAAAAAAAATCTGCCAATGGGGTAAGCAAAAAATCTTAAACATTTTTCTTAAACACTAAATTCAAGAAAAAATCAAGAAAAAGTAGCTTACCAAATTGCCAGATTTTTGCTTGTTTTATGCACAAAATCACTTAAATTTGATATTTTTCGTCTAAATACTAGACATATCTTCTTGGGTCGTTTTGCTCATCAAGAAAAAGCATCTTAATTTAAGAATTTTTAGATATTTTTACTGAAAACAAGACAAAATACAAAGAATTTTTTTTCTGAAAAATAATTTTTTGCAGTGTATGGAATTCACTAATCATGTTCACAGAATAATATTTTATTTCCTGAACGTTCAATGGCGTTATATTGAATTAAGCACAACAGCTGCATGTTAGATGCTGTATACACTGCAAAAAATGATTTTAAAGAAAAACATTTCTTTGTATTTTTCTCTTGTTTTCAGTAATTTAAGTAATCACTTAAATTTGATATTTTTGGTCTAAAAACTAGACTTATTTTCTTGGGTCGTTTTGCTCATCAAGAAAAAGCATCTTAATTTAAGAATTTTTTGATATTTTTTTACTGAAAACAAGACAAAAATACTAAAAAAAAAATTTCTTGAAAATAATTTTTTGCAGTGTAACCACCACTTCCGCATTTGTCCATACATGTTGCCGTAGTTTCTACTTAAAAGCGGAAATCGAGGCTAGCACAGCTATTACTTCATTGATAGGTGACAATGACAAGGGACGAACCATAATTTAAAATAGGCATGAAAAAAACTGCATGAAATTGTGCAAGCCGTTTTTGGACATTCGTACACGTTGTGGCTTTAATGTATTAAAAATACACAATGAAAGTTAAACAGGTTCACTTGCGTAACTCACCTGATAACAGTGGGATACAGTTCAGTGTTCACAAATACTACCATTTCAAAAGCCATAGTGATGCCAAGACGGCCGATACAAGCAACAGTGGTTTTTAACCAGAACATACCTGTAAAAATTCAAAGCAAATATACATATATTGCCAAAACTTACATGTTTTAAACTCCTGCCAGCCATAGCCTATACCAACCATGCAGCAATAAACAGTTTATCAGCTTTTGTCTGCATTATTTTATTCATCTGGGTTGGATTCCAGTTTGTATCTGTGACCCTGTCTGTGAAAACCAGGCTAAATCTCAATCTAATTTTGAAATTAGGAGCATCAAAGTTTGATTTCAGCATTGACTTCATATTGATTTCAATCAGTCAATATTAAAGCTCCCGTTCTTTCTGTGTTTTTGAAGGTTTGGTTGTGTTAACAGTGCTGAATATAATGTGTGTTCATGTTTCACAAGTAAAAAACCGCAGTATTTTTCACATCTGTATAGCGCTGTTTTCACTGTCCTCAAAACAGGCTGATGGCTTCCTTGTTCTATGAAGTCCCTCCTTCAGAAATATGTATCGAGTTCTGATTGTGTAGTTTGTTTAGTGTGTTGTGATTCGTTATCAGCTTAGCTTGCCGTTAGCTTAGCTGCCGACTGACATATTCCTGTGGGCGGAGTTGAGTCAAAGAACTGTTCTACTGACGTCATTAAAGCAGGAAGTAAAGGACTGTATTCCAAACCGGCCATTCGCTGTAAGCTTTAAAGGTGACATAGAATGATTGAACGGGGTATTTATCCTTGTTCTGTGATGTGACATGTAGACAAACATTTTTTTGTTTGGGTCTGTAATGCCTTAGAAGCTTCCTAAAAACCTCTCAGATAGCTCTATTAGGGTGGGGGATTTTAAACAAGTGGTTTTGCACCTATTTGGCTCCCCCTACTGGCTTAACTTGCAATCTCATTACTGATTGGCTGACTTTGCTGCCACTCAAAAAATGTAGCCAATTATTTTAAAGTGGAGGGCCAGGGAGATGCCTGTGATGTCATAAGCATCAGTTTTTCAATTTTCTAGCTGACATTTCATAGAGGAATTTCTATGAGACTGAGATGTTTAGCATGTCTAGCAATTTTTGTATGTTCGTGAAAGCGGGTAGACTACCATTATTCAACAAAGACAAGGTAAAAATGGTTTTTCATTCTCGGTACCCTTTAAAAGACGAATTCTGTTAAAGAAAATATATCGCCTGGCAGTGAACTTTGAGCTTTATCATTTTACAGGTTTTATTTATGCTATTATAGCAACATTACACACTAACTAGGGTTTAGAAAATGGGATCAGAATTACGTGACCTTTAAAGACCAAGGTTATATTTTCACTGAAGGTTATTTAACGCAAGATTATAACGCAAGTAAATCACAAAAACTGACTTTAGATGGATTTCCACAGGCAGGGTCACATATTTGCCAACCACAGCTTAACCCCTGCCAGCTTCCCTGCAGTCACGTGTTGAATTTCAAAGGTAACTCATTTTTATCTTACAGCTTAAACACTGACTCACTAACATATTAAACAATTACATCTTTAAATTTAGTCAATGAAACCCTGACTTACACAACACACATAATTGAACCAGATAACCCCAAGCTAAGCTCTTTCCAGGGTTTTCCCTTCACTACCTAAAAATCGAGAGAAGTTTACCTTTGCCACAGTCAACTTTACACTGCAAAAAATTACTTTCTGTATTTTTGTCTTGTTTTCGGTACAAATATCTAAAAATTCTTATTAAAGATACATTTTCTTGATGAGCAAAATGACCTAAGAAAATAAGTTTAGTTTTTAGACAAAATACAAAACATTTAAGTGTATATAAGTGCTTAAAACAAGAAAAAAATCGGCGGTAACTCTTTACTTGAAGGGGTGTTCATAAGACTGACATGACATGTTCATACTGTAATCATGACATGACACGTGTCATGAACATGAAGGAGATTGTATGCACATTTATGACAACTACCATTAAGTGTCATTTGTTGAATTGTCATTTTTAATGCAAAGATGACATTATTTGAGATGTCAACTTGTTATGACAACGTGACAGAAACCAACACATCATAACTTGTCATGATGACTTGACAGATTAATTATAAAACTTAAGAAACTACCTAGCTTTATGGGTTAACATTAGATTAAACCGTCATTGGTTGTCATTGGTCATTAGTTGTCAGTGGTTGGTTTTGACATTGGCTGTCATGAGGCCATTTATAATATTATATATTGTGTCTGACCACTTTTTTTGACCAGTGGTACAAATTGACCTTGTCATTAAAATGTCATTAAGTGTTAATACTCTGTCAAGCAGTTTTATAACAGCATTGTGAATTTTTTTCTTGACCTCAACTACAGTGGTACAAATTAAAATTGTCAATAAAATGTCATTAAGTGTTAATACTCAAATAGTTTTATAACCACATCATGAATATTCTTCATAATTCAGTTCATATTGCCTCTAAAGCAACTAGGGGTTAAGTGTCTTGCTTAGGGACACAATGGTGTGATAAAAATAAAAGTCAATCATCCAATAATAATAATAACACTAATTAAAATTGATAAAATTATATTTTATAGCTTTGGAGACAGATTCACCCCAAATTAAATGGAAACAGTACAATGGTGGGTTAAGCCAAACACCATGCACAGTTTGGTTTATATCCCTGCAAAAACGTTTAATTTAATTTATTTACATTTCTTTGTTAGTTTTTCTTCTGCGTCAGAACATTTCAGAACCCTCTGTTTGAGGAAGAACAAGTTCTATGGTGACGCTTAAATTATGATGCCTAAAAGATTTATGACAAGTTATGTTGTAATGTGAAGTTGTCATGACATTGGATGCATTGGTTTATGTCAAGCTGTCATAAAGACATCTCAAACAATGTCATATCTGCATTAAAAATGACATTATTGAGCAAATGACATTTGTCAGTCTTATGAACACCCCTTTAAGTAAAGTGTTACCAAATTTTTTGATATTTCTACTGAAAAATATTAAGTAAAAACGTAATTGTTTGCAGTGTATCTTGGCTCATCAATATATTATCCAATACAAATAAAATATCTTGACATCATGCATTCAAGTGCAGACTTACTGTCCGGAATGAATGCTGTGATTAAACAGGCAGCCCCGGACACGATATTTGCGGCTGCAAATGGAAGCCGTCTGCCGATCCGCTCAATAGTAAGGAGGATGAGGAACGCTGCTGGGAATTCCACAATTCCAGATATGAGGAAGTCCAAATAGACATTTCCACCAGCGATTCCCAGTCTCATAACGAGACCCTGGTAAACCACAGCACTGGTAAACCTTAAAAAATATATACGATGGAGGTTATGGATTTATTTTTTATATTACTTCATATAAAATCTGTTTGGTTTTAGTATCAGACTTACCAGTTGAAACTCAAAATGAAGGTGTACTTTCTCAACTTGGGAGTTCTGATCAAGTCCATGAAGGAAGCGGATGAGGAAGAGTCTGTGCTGTCATCTTCCAATGACTGATAGATAAATGAAGATGTTAAAGTGAATTACACATATTAGTTTATGTTGACTAGAAACAGCATGAATGTATGATGTACCTCAATATGCTTGGTCAGTGTCTTTCTGTTCTCTTTGGCTATTTTTTGTGTGATCTCCAAAGCTTTGGCTTTGTTGTTTTGGGAGATAAGCCATCTTGGTGATTCAGGGACAAACCTAATAAACAATTTAAGTTTAATATTTGTAATTTTCATTACACTAACACTACAGAATTACAGATTTTGGAGCTTAACTTGTTTTTTATGCTTTCCATTGATGTGTGGTTTTAAGACAAATTTTGGTTGAGATAAAGCAATCTCAGGGTGCAAAAAATCTAAATATTGAGAAAATAACATTTAAAGTGGTTCTTTGCAACACAAATTACTGATGATAAATACATTTACTATATACACTGCTAAAAAAAAATTCAAGAAAAAAATTATTAGTATTTTTTTTTCTTGTCTTCAGTAAAATATCTAAAAATTCTTAAATTAAGATGCTTTTTCTTGATGAGCAAAACGAACCAAGAAAATGAGTCTAGCTTTTAGACCAAAAATATCAAATTTAAGTGATTTTGTGCATAAAACAAGCAAAAAAATCTGCCAATGGGGTAAGCAAATTTTTCTTGAATTTAGTGTTTAAGAAAATGTTCAAGATTTTTTGCTTACCCCATTGGCAGATTTTTTTGCCTTATTTCCTTGGGTCGTTTTGCTCATCAAGAAAAAACATCTTAATTTAAGAATTTTTTTACTGAAAACAAGACAAAAATACTAAAACATTTTTTTCTTGAAAATAATTTTTTGCAGTGTAATTTACTGTAGGAAATGTATCAAATATCTTCATGGAACATGATCTTTACTTAATATGCTAAATGATTTTTGGTTAGCTAATTTTGACCCATAGCCTACGATGTATTGTTGGCTTTTGCTACAAATATACCTAGGCGATTTATGACTGGTTTTTGCTTTCCAGGGTTACAAATGTAAAATGTAATGTAATGTAAATGTCTTTAACTAACAATTTTGGGATACTCGCAATCGCATATGCATATGAAAGTCTAAATAGGTTGTACATAACTGTACTCATGCACAGGTCTCACCAGTAATATGATAGGAAGCAGATGTAAGGTACGGTAAAGACCACCTGTAACCAGCGCCAGTTTGGGATGAGGTAAGCAAGTAAAGCAAGTACCAGAAGACCGAGGCTGAAGAACATCTGATAGGTCACACCCACTGTTCTCCTGTATCCAACTCCTACCAGCTCTGTGACTACAGTAAAGAAAACAAGAGTGTGATGATGACATGAGAAATGCATTTGATCCCAAAACAGCAAAAATACCAAACATACATATAACTGGTACATACGTTATTATGACCTAACAGTAACACATAGTTGGGTCAAATATGGACAAACCCAACTGTTGGGGGCTATAAATAACCCTATTCTGGGTTGTTGGGTTGAAACATCCCAGGAGTTTATAAAGAGTACTGTGACAGCTTGGGACCATTTTTGACAGGCCACAAACTTGGTCACATATTAGTCAATAATGATCCAACAAGATCTTTATAATATAACTTGTTTCAGGTAACGAATAAGCCTGAAATTCCTAATGGGATTAAGAAACACCATTAAATAGCACACAGAGAAGCCTAAATCTTTTAAAAGTGAGTGAATGATTTAAAAAACATTTTGTTACGTAGCACATATCCAACCATCCAGCCACCCTTCACTCCAAAGCCATATAAAGCTCTGAACACAAGCAGGGAGATGTAATTGGGGGATGTGGCAACCAGAATTCCTGTTACTGCAATGACGAAGTTGGTCAGCATGAAACTCTTCATTCTACCGATTCTATAAAAAGAAGCACAAATGTCAATTAGGCATAAACTATTTGAAATGTATTACATACGTGCCAATATTTATAAACAAAGCGAACATTATTTACTTATGTATTTTAAAGAAACATGTATTCCCCTTTTGAACAATCTGTACCTGCTTATTAAAATTATGTCAGTTTAGTTGTAGTTGGGTCAAATATGGACAAATCCCAACAGTTGGCTTGATTTCAACCCAAATTCTTGGTTGTTTCAACACATTGTTGGGTAACAACAACCCATCATAAGGTTGTTTATAACACAACTGTTGAATTTGTCCATAATTGACCAAATTATGGATTGAGAAAACCAAGCCCCTTTAAATTATTGGGTTTGCCAATACACTTTTAAAAAAACATGATAGGATAAAGTTAGGTTAATTTAGCAAAAAAAAAAAGTATATGATCCAACCAGGTTAAAACAACCCAGCACAGGTTTATTAAAAAAAAAAAAGTTTTAACCCATGGTTGGGTAACAACAATCCAGCATAGGGTTATTTATAAACCCAACAATTGGGTTTGTCCATACTTGATCCAACTATGGGTTGAAACAACAAAGCAAATATGGACAAACTAGTCTAAAAATACCGGATTGTTTTTAAAACAGCTTTGGGCTGAAATGGGACAAACGCATCCAAATGGTTTGTAATTTAACCTATGCTGGATTGGTTTAACAAATTGTTGTTTAACCTATTGTTGGGTCAAATATAAACATTTTGGGGCAGTTTTCCAGACAGGGTTAAGATTAACCCAGGACTAGGCCTTAGCTACTTTAAAACATTTAAATAGTTTTTACAAACATACCTTAGAATAAACATTACTGATGTGCATTTTAAGACAGAACAGTGGCACTGATATATGTTAAGATACGTAAGTGCAATTTTTTTTTATTTGAGTCAGCTCAAAATTGCATTTTAGTCTGGGTCTAGGATAAGCCCTGTCCGGAAAACCGTCCCATAAACCAACCAGTGTGTTATAAATAAACCTATGCTGGGCTGTTTCAATCCAAATGTTGGGTGATTCAACTCATGGTTGGGTAACAACAACACAGCATAGGTTTATTTATAACCCAATGGCTGGTTTTGTCCAAAATATAACCAAGTATAAGTTGAAACAACCTATTTTTTGTGTACAAAAAACTACTCTGGTACACAGAACAACTTGGACCTGTTCTAGTTTAAGCTAGAACTAGAACCTGATAGGACCCCAACATCAGTGTCTAACTTTACCAGTGTGCTTGTGTCTTATAAATGTAATATCAAAACCATAAAATATTAATACATTTTCTTCTACAACTTCCAATCAATTTAGAAACCTTGGTTGCAAGGATTTACTCCCATTCTAAGGCAGCAACATCAAGTGAAGTCAGGCACCGATGTTGGTCGTAACACAGAAATGGTGATGAGGCTTGGCAAGTGTTGAATAGGGTTCAGATCAAGACACTCAACACTTTTCACACAAGACTTTTTATGGACCTCACTAATGCAGAGGCATTTTCATGCTGGAACAAAAAATAGGGTCCTACCTAACTGGTGCAACGAAAATTGGTTTACAAAAAAATAGCATAGTATGACGTCCACATACATGTTACTGGAATAGCCCATCCCATAAATTGAAAGGGGGAGTCCACAATACATTGAAACCCTGCAAAAAAAATTCTGCCATACTTGTCAGCCAGGTATCCAATTGTAATGCTGCCCACCAAAAAACCAACATTGAGTGATGCCTGGAACATGTCAACATACCAGGCGTCTGCACACACTAGGTCAAACTGTAACACACATCAGGCAGACATCTTACTGTATTCGTTATAATTGCTTTTGACAAAATTATCACAATAAGAAAGCTCTTGCTTTGTGATCCCAAAACTTACCTCAGTGACAAAAGATTGTCTCCCTTCGTAGTCATACTTCCAACCATCCGTGCATGGCTTCACAGGCGATGCAATACTTTGGACCTGGTTGGTGTCACCTTCAGGATAGTCACAGGTAATATTGGTGGAGTTCCAGTCTATGTTGTATCTCTCACATTGACTGTATCCCACACCTACAGAGGTATTCACCACTGGCACGGTGACCCTTCGTGCATCTTGAAGACTCCAACCGCAATGCTCGCTGATCTCACTGACACCCGGGTCACGGCACCAATGCTCGGGGGTGAAGCCCTGGAACACAATCCCCACGTAGGCGCAAGGAAAAGGCATGGAGACTAAACAGAAAAGGGCAACTATTCGAATTTGGCATCGACCAAACTGGCCGATTTCCTCCAAGATGTCATCGAATGTGGTCATGATCACAGACAAGTATTCGTGGAGGTAAAAGACCCAAAAGTGTCAGCAGGTTCGCAGAGTATTAGGACAGAGTATATACCCACACCGGCTGATCAAAAGTCAAGAGAGGAGGTAGACCTTTGATCTATTCATGATGTGACTGACCAATGATGCGTCAAAACGACATAGGGGCCACAGAGTTAAATTTTAATAGAAGTGGCATCAGTTGTCACAGAGTTATGAAATTTGTCATTGTATTATTAACAGTTCATTCATTGAGTACTTATCCAATATTATGTAATATTACAGTAGTAAATTACTGTTTTACTAGTTTAACCAAAACCCAAAGGTGTCTGGGTAGATGTTTTAGTGGTGCAATAGGAAAGACATTTTCCAATTTATTTTGCAAGCGAGTTTTGAAATACACTAGTCAACATTTGAAGTGGATCAAAACCTTTCATAAAAGTTTGATCTATCCCCATTCTTGTCCTAGGGCAACTTTGAAAACTTGTTTGATCCACTTTAAATCTTGACTAGTTTGAAGGATCTTGTGTAAAAGTTCCTTGCTAAGGTGTACAATGGTTATACGAGTGGTTATCAAAATTTGAACTTTCAAAAATCCTTGAAGACATTGCCCCATCCCAAATAGGGACACTCTCAGTCTTTCTACAAGTCCGCACTTTCATGGCATAGGCCCTGTCCCAAATGGCAAACTTCATGTGGACTTTCGGTCTAATGGCCATAAATTGAGTGTGCTTGCTTAGTCTACGAGTCCGTGGGGTGTCCCATCCGTCATTTTTACACTCCAAGGTGTGCTCATCAACACTTCCATTGCACCCTTGATGCAGTCTTTGGCAAAGCCCGCTCTGCTGCAGGCTTCACGCTCTTTACCAACCCAGAGGTCCTTGCGAAAGAGCAATAAGACGAATCAGACAACGGATGGGAGGAGTTCACACTGATGGGCAACTTCTCTTCATATTTCAGCCGTGACACTCAAGGCTGTCCCAAAATATGACTCCGGTGTGCCCTCGTGGACTCCCGTCAAGGGTCCGTAAGGTCAGCACTACATGATATTATCAAAGTGTGTACTCTGAAGAAGTCCACAAGTCCGGGGTGTGCCATTTGGCACAGGCCATAATGGAGCGTAGGAAAGAAGTCAGCTGCAAAGGACGCACAAGAGCGTGCTCAGAGACAGCATGCATCAAGGGCACATATCGACTGAAAAGGGGGCGCCCTTGAGCACCCTTTTGAAAGCTTAAATGACAAATGGGACATGTGGCGGCCATTGCAAATCCACAAGACCAGATGAAATGTGCCATTTAGGACAGGGGCATCTTCACAATAACGAACTATCAGTCCTGTGGATCTTTTTTTTGTTTAGTTTGAACTTAACACTTGACATCAACAGTGCCAACAGTTACAAATGATTCATTTGTTCATACAGTGAAACCATGACAGCAAAACCACATTAAGAATTCATGCTGAGGAGCTGATCACTTTTATTGAAATAAATGCCAGATTATCTCAGCACAGACTTATTAAATAGCAAAACCAAATGATGTAAAACATGACAAATGAGAAGAGCCAGAGCCTCAAATCAGAAAAAGCACGAGTTATGGACCCCATGATCTTTAAATGTTTTACAAAACTGTACCATATGATAACCCCTACAGCATTAGTAGACATTTTTACAAAGGGGAGGGAAGAGTCCATCAAGCGTACCATCCACCTTCAGTCCTAAAGGATGAAAAAACTACGTCCAAAGTGCAAAAGTATTACAGACTTTCAGACTTGCTGTACCTTAACAAAACCTTCTCAGAAGAAGCAGGGTTATGACATACAGAACTGGTGTGGGTTTATTTGGCAACTATACATGTAAAGAATACACTGATGGATGGAAATACAAGCATTTAATTATTAAAAATACAAACAGTTTGAGGAACGCATGTCAAGGTGCAGTGAATATACGTGCCGCTGAACCTCCACTGCAACGTTAGACATTCCGGCTAGAAAGTCTCATTTTCGGAAAGCCCCTTCGATGTCCAATGTATTTATGCATCTTTGTCAATTTTTTAAAATTAATTTCGCCAGTAGGACATTAAAGCTAAGCTGAAACTAATCAATGACATTTCTGCAAATATTTTTAAAAAGTTGGGACAAGCAGGTTCATGTGAACATCAACAAAGTTTAGCCAGATAATATCGCATAAAGCTGCAATTAAATGGCACTTTATGCAAACCTAAAAGTGCTTTCTCAATTTAGCCTGCATCGAAGTGGCTTTTTTCAGGCACTGATTTCTTTATCACAGAGAAAAAAAACAACTTAATTAAAAATAAAGCAAAAAAATCGAACTAAAACCACACTGCCTGCAACGAGTAACGACAACTATAAAAGAACCCTGCAGTCGTCGAACCTACACAGCTTTCACGCTGTCATGCTTTATTGGCAGTGGCGGTTATAGCATTGTATAAAACGCCCATTTAAAAAGACAGATGGATGTTCTAACATTACACCCGGGTCAGCGTGAAGGTGAAATCAATGCAAAACGCAATCGTAGAACGTGTGACAATTCGTTAAATATGAACTTAGCCAAGCCCGTCAAAGTCCTCTTAGTGCTACAAAGCTCAAGATATGTGAAATACTGCTTCTGATTGTAATTTATAAAGGTACCTGCCACAATCATCATTATTTATCGAACAGTGCATTATCCAGTGAGCTGAAAAAACAACATTACCCCAAAACTTTAAATAACAATAAAAAAAATCAATATAGTCCATTTCTGAAAGTTTGCGGGCGACCAAATAAATTCACATTTAATAATTTATCTTCTGTACATCATTCATTTAAACCGATAGAAAACCAACACAAATAAACAAAAAGACAAAAGCGAGGTTTCGTCAGGAAGGCATTGAATATTTAGTAAATGAATCTTGACTGAACGATAAATAGATTTCCCTTTGAAAAACAGCTACGGATCAACGAAACAATTGACAGACTTTCAAAAGTTCAGTCGGGCTGCCCGGCGCCCTCAGATTTTGATAAGATCATCATCGCTGTCGTCCGGGTCTGGCTGTGGTTTGTGTCTGACCATGTTCTTGCTCCTCGTGTCGTCCAAAAGCCCAACCAGGTCTTCATCGCTCTCTGCTTTCATCAAAGCCAGCCGCTGCTTCGAAGACGATGATACTGATTTCTGGGCCATTCGGACCCCCGGGACCGAAAGCACTTCGTCTTCGCTGTCCTGCTCGTCCAGGGAGAAGGATCGCAGAGCATCGGCACTGACAGGTTTGGTGGTGATGTGGCCGTTCTGTTGCGGCTCACGGGAGGGTGTCTCCGTCTCTTCCATTAGCCACTCCATTTCATCTTCACATCCGTCCTCATCTGTATTTATCTGGAGAGAGAAAGCAAAATGAAGAAAAGTAAGATGGAGACCCACACACATGCATATAATCATATTTTTAATTCAAACTATTTGTAAAATAATAAAAAAAACGTTACCCTGGAATATTTGTAAGATACTGTATTTCCTTTCTTGCAGCATCTTGACACTTTCTGCATAACTAATTGCCTAAAAACAAATACACGTTATGTAAAAATGTGCAAAGCAAGAGTGCGTACTGTTTTAGTTTAATATTTTAAAGAAATGCCACAAATTTTGCATGACTTATTACTAATGTACCTTGAAACAGGTAAAGCAAATGGTTGACATTTACCTCCTGTCTCGTTTGTGCAGTAGCAGGACAAGCAAACAGACCGTGAGCACAACCATTAAGAGGCTAAGCACCGCCCCCAAAGCCTGACTCCTCCCAGACAAACTTCCAGTCTCCTCCCCTCCATCATTAATGCTCTGGTCTATGGGTGAACTGTGTGACAACCAACATTGTTATCAAAGTCAGAGTAAAGTTTCAAATGTATGCAGGTGAAAATATCTTATGAGCGATACTCACAAAAACTCACAAACTCTGGAAGTGTGCCAAACAAACAGATATTGGCAACCATCAGTCTCCGCCTGGAATTCTGGGATACCCTCTCCTGATGTAGGGCTACAGTGGAACTGGATGATCGAAAGCACGGTCTTGTTTTGGTCACGGCCACATTTAGATTCAGATTGTACCTCGACCTCAATGTTTCCACCTGGTAACAAACACCACCTGATCATGTCTTGTACCATGTGTATCCTGTAGCTTAACTTGGGTGAATGTTATATTAGCTATTCAAAATTCATGGGTTCGATCTCAAGGGAACACATGTAAAACGTATACTATTAAGTCGCTTTGAAAAAAGTAAAAAAGTACAATTAATAGAATAGCATTGGTTTGGCATCTGCAAGATCATGAAACTTATTCACAGGGACTAGAAACTGATAAAATGTGCTTTAAATCACTTCAGATAAAAGTGTGGAAAAGATTTAAAAGAATAAAATTTAGTTTCACAGATGTAAATCTAAAAATGGTCTTCACTTTTAAGAAAACCCGATTTAAAAATGGCTGACATATACAACAGTCTTTGCATAATAAGCTTAAAGGCACACCGCTGAACTTTTTTGGCCACTAGGGGGCACTAAACATGTATTTTTCACGCCTATGGCCCCTAGAGGCCACAAGCGCCGCAGCACTGTCGCAAAGGAAAAGAACTGGCCAACCTTAAAACTAAACTAAAAACTAAACGCTAAACGATCAACATTTTGAGGCATCAGGGAGAAACGCAGTCATGTTACAACTTTCTGATGAGGAACTCGTGGCAGAAGCCATTTCTTAATCTGAAGGATGTCGTATTTCTAAGCTGCATACGTCATCAAGACTGTCTTATTTCAGAATATTAACAATTATAAAGTTGACTATTATACTTAGTTAATCGTAAATTGTTGCAGTATGCTTATGATTTGCGAATGTAATGCTCAGTTTACCTTAATAAACCAGGCTTGATGACGTATGCAGCCTGCATATTTGACCTCCGGAGGCTGCAGCCTTCCAATTGAGAAACGACCAGAAGTATTTCCTTGCCTTTTTCGAAACAAATATTGTTGCATCGTCCCTCTCTCCCTCGCCACCAGGATTTTCCGCAATGGCACTCGTTATTCCTCTCTTTTGTGTGAAAATTGTCGCTCCAAATCCAAGTAAACCGATGTGTTTAGGTCTGCCACTTTGTAATACGTCACGTGAGTGACAGTGAAACGCAGCAAATGAGGAAGAGAGAAACGCTCGGATCTGATTGGTGAATGAATAGGGTTTGGTTTTACACTGTGTGAGTTTGAGCAAGTTTGACTGGATTTTAATGTAAATACCATAGACAGTAAAAGAAAGGTAAATACGTGAACACGTGAATGCAGCATCTGAATACAGGGAACTATATGCAAGATAATCGCCGTCATTTATAAAGAAGATCGCATTTATGTATGAATCAAGATCGTGAGTTTATATAAAAAAATTGCCTTAAAGGGGAATCAAACCCAAGTCGCCCGTGTCATATGTCCGTGACACTAACACGGTGCCAAAGAGTCACACAATAAAAATTGCTCTCTACACTCCTTAAGTAGCCTCCAGCAAAATTCACGTAAAAAAAAAATGTGTGGAGGAAGTGACGTATGCTGTAAAGCAGTCGAATTTTGTAGGTTTTTTTTGTTGTCCGGTTACTACCCGAAACCTTAAGTTTTAAAGTATGAGTAAAAGCGATACAGACCCCGTCAGGCTATGGTAGACCTGTCATTCAACCTATTTAAAGTCGATGTACTATCACAAGGGTCTTGAAAATGTATTATGAAGGTTGAAAAATTACATGGTGTCGCTTTAAATAGGATCATTTTAAAGGGGACATATCATGAAAATCAGACTTTTTCCATATTAGGGTTAATTTTAACACGTTATAAGAAATTATCTATATGATATTTTGAGCTAAAACTTCACAAACATACTTTTTTTACAAAGATTTATTTTACAACTTTAAAAAAAAGTCTTGTGAAATGTCCCTTTTAACACTGGATCACCTTTAAAAGTTTCCTCTTACCTGTGACAACATACTTGGCTTTGCTAGAGGAGCCAATTTTTCGTCTATAACTGTCATCAATCTTGACCTGACAGATATTGGTGCCAATGCACTTTGAAATGGAGCTGTCTGTGATCCCTGACAGCTGGATGTGGTAGATATAACGGTCTCCATTGGTACGAATGTCTCCTGTGGCATTGTGGAAACTGTGGAAAGAAAAGGTACATTTCATAAATTGAGACAAGTTGAGATCTCAGCACAAAAACAAAGTTGCGATGCAGAAGTTTAGGGCGGTTTCCTGGAAAGTCACAAAGCATTAAAGGCACAATATGTAAGATGTTTGCATTAAAATATCCAAAAACTACTAGCACAGGGTTATATGGATATTTTTAAAAGGATATGTTTGTACTTAAAGGGATACCAGGCAAGTCTGAGTAATTTTTCCTCATTACAGAGTTTTTTCCTCCCCCTAGTGGCTGGTAGTAAATGCTTTCAAAGACACTGTCGTAAAAACTTTTGTTGTCCGTCCCCCTCGCCACCCAGCTGATCAGCCTGCCTGTGCTAGGGATGCTTGCCGTAAACGGATCCTGCTTCTCGAGATGTCTGAGACTTTGCAAGACTTAGACGCGGGTAGGATACACAGAACTTGCAAGTGAGATATTCCCCGTATAGGCAGTAGGGGCGGGCGAGAGAGTCTTCATTCGCCCTGTAATGAGTCATTTAACCATATACCGACTTAAGAAGATGATTAATTAACATGAAAATGTTGCCTGGTATCCCTTTAAAATTATTCAAAATATTTTTTAATTTACCAGCGTAACACCTCTGTTCATAGCTCTGGGCCGTTGTAGCCTAGAATCGAGTTTAAAAACTGACCCGTGAACCGGAATCGAAAAATGAATCGAATCGATTTGATAGCTTGTGAATCAAAATGAAATCGATCTGGAACATCTGAATCAATACCCAGCCCTAGTGGTCAAAATGACAAATTGTGCCTTTAAGCGAGGTAAGCTCAGTTTAACTCTTTCCCTGCCATTGACGAGTTTTAACGGCAATCCATATTACTGCTATTATCCACTAGGTGGCGCTCTTACCCAACTTATAAAACATTGAAATATCCATTGATCCAAAAACAGAAGATAAGATAAAAAATTTTTGTTTGAAAGCAGAGAGTCTATTCTTTCATTTGATATATTGTATGTTTATCTATTTAAAGAAGAACATTTTAAGAAGGCATTAAACTTTTGTGAAAATCATAAAAAAATGCAGACGCTGGCTGGCAACTTTTTAAAAAAATGCTGGTGGGGAAAGAGTTAAAAACATCTTAAAACCAAGTTCTTGGATTTCAAATGATCAGGATAATTTGATTCCTTGAGACGCAAAGTTTGATGAGAAAGGGTTACACACCGATAATACAGATTTCCCAAGCTGAATGTGGCTCCTGTCTCGGGTACTTTGATGGTTCCATTGACCATCTCCACCTGCTCCTTCTTTACAGCACAAGCAAAGCGAGTCTCCCACTCCACCCAAAACTCACAAGCGGCATTATCCTCCCTAAAACATATGAGCAATATAGTTTATCAGCATTTCTTAATCTCTGTTAATGCCAAGTCAAATATTAACCACCTTACTTTATTGTACATTAACTTTGTATTAGTTAATACTGAAATTAACATGAACTAAGATTAATATATGCTGTTTTAGTACTATGATATACTATTTTTCATTGTTAGTTTATGTTAGCTAATGCATTAACTAATGTTAACAAAGTCAACTTTCTTTCATTGCACTTACCTCAGAAATTTCGGACGACCCACTGTGCTCCCACACTTCAGCTGGATGACAGTTTTGGCTGGTCGTTGATTTCCACAAACATTGTTCCCCATGGAGTAACTCACAAGGATCCTTCCATCTAAAGGAAAAACAAGTCGGTGTGACATCAACAAAGTAATAATAAGCGAACAAAAGATTAGAACAAAGAACAAAAACTGATAATTTACCATTAATAGCCTCCATCGTCTGTGTGTAGACACGACCCAGGGTCTCCGTTTTCCCATTGCTACGCTTGCGACACACAGCAGCATCTTCTGGACAACCTGTTAGCCCACCGTGGATGGACTGGCAAAGATTAAAATACCACCTGGAGAGAGAAAATTGAGTTTATGCATTATAGCTTTTATCAAGTTAAAGCATCATTGACATGAATGACATCATAACTTAAATACACTAATAGTCGTTTTGCATTAAAGTATGCGCCAAATGCATAAATGTAAATGTAATTAAACAAGACGAAATTTCAGCTTGAGTAGATTTATTCGCCTGTCACTGTTAACACACATGTAAACACTATTTTTTCTAAAAAAAAAAAACTACTCACCTATCTCTCAACAAGTCGATAAAGTCATTATCGCCACAGGCCTAAAAGCCACATAATTAAAAATCTAAATAAATGTTCTGAAACTTACGAATCATCACTATGACTAAATTTCCACGGCTCGGTGAGAGAGGAAAGCATCCGCAGGTCATACGTCTGGTGTTTGCCAGCCAGCTTGCACTCCACCTTCTTTGGTGGGCACACCACATCCGTCCTCCATTGGAAGGTGACCGAACAACCTTGGGTTTCACTCATCAGCTGAGGTTTTCCATGGCCCACCGCTCGGTCACAAAAGAATAAAATGGACGACTGCCTCTTCCCTCCAAGTGCTGTGAAATACAAACATAAAACACAAATCCATTATACGTAAAACCACTACTAAATACTGAAGAGAAAACATAGGGGTGACGTTATATTAAAGAGCACCTAATTCATTGCTAAAAAAAACAACGTTATTTTGTATATTTGGTATAATACAAAAAAAAACTTTTTCCACATACCATACATTTTTGTAGCTCTAGATTTCACACTCTTCCTAAAATGCACAAATTTAAAAAGCTCTGTGTCCCTGATTGGCCAGCTAATCTGTACGTTGTGATTGGCCTGAATACCTCTGAGGACACCCGGGGATGTGACGCTTCTTACCATGTTTAAAAGATTCGGTCACAATGCAATGCTAACAGGAGATTAGGCTGTGAGTCCGAAGCGGGAGGAATTATGATAATGTCGGTCTTTAGTACATCACCAATCCCAGGAAGTAAACTGTTGCCTACAATCCGTGTGTTTGTTGTAAAGAGATTTCCGTTGGAAACGATAACTCGCGTCATCGTTTACTTTGGGGTTTGTACCTTTTGCATATCATTAACATGTACTAATAGACACACACCAAAAGAAATGTAAAATCGTAAATCGGACAATGCGTGCTCTTTAAGAAAATGTATTTTGTAAACTACATGTTTATGCATGACAACCATGTGTACTGTATAACTTTACAAAAAAAAGGCAAATAGGGTAAACACAAAGAAACTCTTTCATTTGTATAACCTTAACACTTCTTTAAAATCCACTACAAAACGGTATTTTGTAAGTTTTTATTCTTGTCTCATGTCTAAAATACAAATACAGTTTTTTTTTCCAAAAGAGTCCCATTAAGCAAGTTCAAATCTTTTGTAGTTGTTCTATTTTTTTATAAAACTAGTTATAAGTCATCAGGGAATATTTGTACCAATAGCCAACAGTACACTGTATGGGTCAAAATTATTAGATTATTTAATTAAATAAAATGATCAGAAGTTCATACCATCAGAGCAGAATCCCCATTTCTTATCTTTGTCGTAGTCATTTGTTGTGGCGCACCACTTCTTTCCATCAGTTCTGCCCTCAGTAGTGCACTCACTGTAAGACTTTTTCATGAAATTAAAGGGGAAAGCGCACACTTCCTCTTTTTCAGTCACTGAAAGAGATAGATTAACATTTTAGTATTTTTTACGTAAAAGAGCTGAAAGATGCTTTAAAAAAGTTGCCGTCTAGGAAGGCAACAAACTTGTTTTTATATTCATTGAGTGTTTGTCTGACATTGAGGACAGGGGTCTCCTGCGCTGTACTGCATGATCACAGCCTGCTCTTCTCTCTTATAGCTCAGGTGCATTAATTTGCTGTTCCCGAATGAAGCCGTTGAGCCGGCGGAGTTCAGACACACTGCGCTGTCCTTACACGCCGAGTCTGTCACAGCTCCACACACGTTGATTTTATACGAACTTTGAGGAACCTGCAGAATACAATAGGATGAGCTCCAGAGCATGACATACGTTTTTCTCTAACGAGTATCTGGGTTGGCATGAGGGCGAGTAAAATGAGATTTTTGGTCGAATGCTTAAAGTGTCGTCGTTACCTTAACGATCCCCGACAGCGCAGAGAGATCAAAGGTGTACTGTAGCTCGGAAACAGTCAGTTTGCAGCCCTTTAATGCAGTGGTTTCGGGACAAACCACAGGAGTAGCCCACTCGAAAACATGCATGCAGTCCTGTGCCCGAATCATATGAGGAGAGCCCTACACACAGAAAATGAACACTTACAGAAAAAAAACAGATTGACACTTTGCCAGCCTAGAGGTTTGACATGAACACTTACCAGCTCAGCACCTTTCTGACAGGTAAAAATGACCCTGGAGGAGTAGGTTAAGGTTGGGTTGGTAGGGCAGACGGTTGTGCTGTTGAAGGTGATGATCACCTCTTCAGTCTGCTTGTTATACTGAGGAGGGGAAGTAATTCGCCCGATATCCTGCACAGTGATAAAACAAAACAAGCAATGACTGACAGTGAAATATTTTATACTCTACAAGAAATGATCCGATGTTTACTCACAACTGGATCCCCATCAACAGGGTCCATACACACGGCGGACCCTGGAGGACAGTTGACCCCCGGGATGGGGTTAAGGGGCTGGCAGATGTTAATGTAGAAGTCAGGAGATTTTCCTGTTTCCACATCATCATCTATTGCTGTATAGTAACCATTGAGATGCATCAGAGGACTCAGGTCAATCTGGTTGGTGCCGTTCCAAACAGAGCATTTCACCTGCACAGGTAACAGACAACTTTAGTTGTTGAAAGCCTGATGTAAGTCCCGCTCTTTTGGCTAATGTTCCATACAGTGATAATTGAGAACTGTGCATGGCTTCTTTCTTGAAAAAGTCATGCATTAAGACTATAATGTCTCAATACCAATATAATGTTTCATTAATTATGCATAATCCTCCAATACATCACTCATCAATTGTTTTCCCCCAATAACGCACTTATTACCCAAAAAAGCCTCCAATACCTCAATCAGTACGCATAATCCCTGATATCCCACTTATTACCAAGAACCCTTCAATACCATAATCATTTCCCATAATCCTCGACACCACACTTATTACCCAAAGCCTCCAATACCTCATTCAATGTCATAATCCCTGATGTCCCGCTTATTACCCAAAAGCCTCAAATACCTTAATCGTTTCCCATAATCCACAATATTCCACTTATTACCCAGAACAATTCAATACCCAAATATTACCCAAATATTACCCAAAAGCCTCCAATACCCCAATCATTAGCCATAATCCCTGGTGTCCCGCTTATTACCCAAAAGCCTCCAATACCTTAATCATTTCCCATAATCCTCGACACCACAATTATTACCCAAAGCCTCCAATACCTCAATCATTGTCATAATCCCTGATGTCCCGCTTATTACCCAAAACCCTTCAATACCATAATCATTGACCATAATCCTCGACACCACACTTATTACCCAAAGCCTCCAATACCTCAATCATTGTCATAATTCCTGATGTCCTGCTTATTACCCAAAAGCATCTAATACCTTAATCATTTCCCATAATCCACAATATTCCACTTATCACCCAAAATAATTCAATACCCAAATATTACCCAAAAGCCTCCAATACCCCGATCATTAGCCATAATCCCTGGTGTCCCGCTTATTACCCAAAAGCCTCCAATACCTTAATCATTTCCCATAATCCACGGTACCCCACTTATGTCCCGAAACCATCCAATACCTAAATATTACCCAAAGCTTACAATACATCAATCATTAGCCATAATCCCTAATGTCCTGCTTATTACCTAAAAACCTCCAATACCTTAATCATTTCCCATAATCCACAATATTCCACTTATTACCCAAAACAATCCAATACCCAAATATTACCCAAAAGCCTCCAGTACCCCAACAATTAGCCATAATCCCTGATATCCAGTTTATTACCCAAAAGCCACCAATACCTTAATCATTTCCCATAATCCACGATAGCCCACTTATTACCCAAAACCATCCAATACCTAAATATATTACCCAACAGCCTCCAATACCTCAATCTTAAACCATAATCCCTCATGTCCCGCTTATTACCCAAAAGCCTCCAATACATCAATCATTAGTCATAATCCCTGATGTCCCGCTTATTACCCAAAAGCTTCCAATTCCTTAATCATTTCCCATAATCCATGATACCCCAGTTATTGCCCAAAACCATCCAATACCTAAATATTACCCAAAAGCCTCCAATACCTCAATCCTAAACCATAATCCCTGATGTCCCGCTTATTACCCAAAAGCCTCCAATACCTCAATCATTAGCCATAATCCCTGATGTCCCGCTTATTACCCAAAAGCCTCCAATTCCTTAATCATTTCCCATAATCCATGATACCCCAGTTATTGCCCAAAACCATCCAATACCTAAATATTACCCAAAAGCCTCCAATACCTGAATCCTAAACCATAATCCCTGATGCCCCACTTATTACCCAAAAGCCTCCAATACCTCAATCATTAGCCATAATCCCTGATGTCCCGCTTATTACCCAAAAGCCTCCAATTCCTTAATCATTTCCCATAATCCATGATACCCCAGTTATTGCCCAAAACCATCCAATACCTAAATATACCCAAAAGCCTCCAATACCTCAATCCTAAACCATAATCCCTGATGTCCCACTTATTACCCAAAAGGCTCCAATACCTCAATCATTAGCCATAATCCCTGATGTCCCGCTTTTTACCCAAAAGCCTCCAATTCCTTAATCATATCCCATAATCCATGATACCCCAGTTATTGCCCTAAACCATCCAATACCTAAATATACCCAAAAGCCTCCAATACCTCAATCCTAAACCATAATCCCTGATGTCCCACTTATTACCCAAAAAACTCCAATACCTTAATCATTTCCCATAATCCACGATACCCCATTTATATCAAAAAAACATCCAATACCTAAATATATTACCCAAAGCTTCCAATACCTCAATCATTAGCCATAATCCCTGATGTCCCGCTTATTACCGAAAAGCCTCCAATTCCTTAATCATTTCCCATAATCCACGATACCCCAGTTATTGCCCAAAACCATCCAATACCTCAAATATAAGATATAATCCCCGATGTCCCGCTTATTACCCAAAAGCTTCCAATACCTCAATCATTAGCCATAATCCCTGATGTCCTGTTTAATACCCAAAAGCATCCAATACCTTAATCATTTCCCATAATCCACAATACCCCACTTAATACCCCAAACCATCCAATACCTAAATATTACCCAAAGCCTGCAATACATCAATTATTAGCCATAATCCCTGATGTCCCGCTTATTACCGAAAAGCCTCCAATACCTTAATCATTTCCCATAATCCACGATATTCCACTTATTACCTAAAATCATCCAATACCTAAAATATTACCAAAAGCCTCCAATACCTAAATTATTACCCAAAACCCTCCAATACCTAAATCATTACCCATAATCCCTGATACCTCGCTTATTACCCACAAGCTCCCTATACCGCAATAATTACTCATAGGCCCTGTTTACCTGTTGTTCACAGACCAGTGGGGTTTGCCAGGAAAAGAAATGAGTGCAAGTTGCTTCATCCGAGTACACCAACACAGGCTCATCTGTTCCTGCTCCCTCAGACTTGCAGACAAAGGTAAAGATGCTCTTGTGTTTGAGGGAAGGGTTGGCAGCACAGGCGTCTCCACTATCGTAGGTGAGCTCCACCACCTGGTCCTTATACACCAGCTTCTTAGAGGATTTTCCAGCACTTACAGCCATCGTGGTTTGCTTGATGCACACACCTGCAGCAAATATAAACGTCTTTACGTTAACCCAGATATCCAGGGTACGAATCTGTCTGGGAGCTTAACACTTGGTTTGTACGAGACATATCATGATGCAGTTCAGAGTTAGAATCTCATGCTCGCATATCAAGACTTATCCAAGAATAACCCTTAAGGTCTTGTAACAAAGTCTAGTTGAATGTTATGGATAGTTAACACAGAACTTAAAAACGTGTAACATTTACCTAAAACAGGTTACTGGCCATTAAAAAAAAAAGTGTATGGAAGAACAATTTAAAAACATGGAAACACATGCATAAAGTCACCTGTTCCTTGGGCGCATCCGGCATTGAGTACATCGCCACAAACGTTCAATCTGAACATCTTTCTAGGGACCAAAGGATCATAGACCGTATATCCTCCTGCCCGATTGAGGGCAATCAGATCAAAGAGATGACCTGTAGAGACCAGCACGTACACGGTTCATCTCAGAAAAATGCAAAAACAGCGACAAATACAAGACTCTACATTTCTCGCCAACACTTGTGTCAACACACCAACACAATCCCTACCTGTGGCTGGAGTGTGACGTAGGATAATCTGTTTGTCTGACAAATGTGGGACTGTTCAGAAAACTGTAACTGTATGTTCACACCAGATGCGATTGAGGCGTTTAAATTTTGTGTTAACTCGTTTCATTCATGCCAGAAATTCAGTCGTCAGTACGCTCAATTTGCAGGCTTTCGCTAGCTTTTAGTCTTAATATGTATAAATATGTATATAGCTCAAATTGAGTCAAGGGCTCCAAATTGTCCGACCTCCTTACTCACTTTCTTCTAAGCAAGTCCTTTTCTTTCCTTTTTCGATAATAGTACGAAGATGCATCGTACAGCTTCTGGTGTCCACAAATAGCTCCTGATTCGTTAACATGGCCAAATATCTGACAAAGTTCAGATTTTTTAACTCGCACGATTCCCGCGAATCATGTGTTATGCGTTTCAAACGCCCAAATCTCTCAATGCACACCACATGAATTGCGTCATTCACATCGCAGGATGTATAATCTCATCTTTGCATTGACTTAATATGTAAATCCGCATCTGGTGTGAACACATCATAAGAGCTAATAAATTCATATCAAGACAATGCACTAAGACAGTGTTTCCCAATCCTGGTCCTCAAGGACCCCCTCCCAGAATGTTTTCGATGTCTCCTTATTCAACACACCTGATTTAACCCATCAGCTTGTCAAGGAGTCATGTTTTGGAAGGAGCCTAATAAGTTGAATCAGGTGTTTCAAATTAGGAGACATCTTAAACTTTCTTGGATGGGGTCCTCGAGGACCAGGATTGGTAAGCACTGCACTAACATACACTAAAGCACACTGGAATCGGCAGACAGGAAGCGTTTGGATAAAATGACTCAGTTGTCATGTGTGGGATGGTGCATTCAGTGTGACTGACTCACCTGTCGCAGGATTTGTGACTTTACAGTCGCCGTGTTCAGTGCTGTTGAGAGGACACGCTGCAGCCGTGTACCACACAAAGGTATACACGCAGTCCTCAAGAGCTGTGATAAAACTGGGCTCCGAGTCCTGACAGACAGACATAGATATTAAAACCTTACACATGTATGTTTTTGTGTGCGCTTATGTGTGCAGACGTAAGCGGGACTGATTTCCAAGTGGGGACAAAATTACTGTAATCTCCTTAATATTTAGTTAAAATGTAATAATTTGTGCACATTAACAACAACAACTTTCATTCTTTGTGGACGCAACTAATGGCGCTTTTCCATCGCATAGTACTCCACGGTTTGGTTTGGGTCAGGTCGAGTCGGGTCAGCTCATCTCACTTTGGCTTGGTTAGCTTTTCCATCGAGTTCAGCAACACTTCAGAGTGGGAGGGATTATAGGCGTGTTGTTATATTTGCGCTGCCTACTGCTGTGACATCATACAAGTGAGAGCGTCGTTGTACATTCCCATACATTTATTTATTTCTCAGTCCGCCACAAAATTACAATTGATCACCACAAATATATGTTTGCACATCGCACTTATGTCAGGCGACGCACTCCGCTGAGCCTCATTTAAGTTGAATTTAAGCATATATGCGAACGTGCGCGTCGCAAATGTCCCGCCACAAACTGCAAATCTGGAAAAAAAATTGGTATGGTGTTCCTGATTCTCAACCTGTGGATGTTTTTCATCGCTAAAAGGGAGTTTGGGAATTTATAGCAGAGCACAGATGACAACATGTTTACTCGAGACCGCGCAAGCTAGCACGAAGGTAAAGGTAATCTTTTACATTATTGCGATGATGTTGGTAGTGACGATTCACTCAGACCAATCAGTGATCTACAGTGTTTTTGCGTCACGTTTTGGTATCAGCTCGGGTCTCTTGGAACCCCGACCGAGGTGGTACTAAAAAAAAGTATCAGGTACTACGTACTGCAGCCAGTGGAAAGCTCCCAAAAGTAAGTTGACCCAAACCAAACCATGGGGTACTATGCAATGGAGAAGCGCCATAATTGTGCATGAGTGGGGACAAACGACCTCCAATCAAATTCTTATAACATCCTACATCCTATCTTATATTTTATATCACTATATGTATAGTAAAAACAAAGGATCACAGACCACTTTGTCGGGAGAGCAGCTGAATCGGATGATGGTGGTTCTCTTTCTTTTGCCATCTGCGCACGCTTCTCCGTTTGTGTACTTTAGGACCAGAATGTTATTATCCAACTCTGGACCCATATCTGCCTCCCCCAGACTCACATACTTGTCTCCATCCTTCAGACAGGCAGCTGCGCTAGATGGGCAGCTCCACAAACCTAAGACGAATCACAGAGCACTATAAAATCCTAGATGCTAAATGGCCAATAGCTAGAAATTAATTACTTTCAAAGCTTTGGCGCTTTACAAGGGTATTATAAGTTTCACTGCACAGGAACCATAGCGGATCAATATTTCTATAACATAGCAAATAAAGTAACAAAGCTACAACTCACCAGGCTGAGGCACCAGAGACTTGCAGACGTTGATATAATAACGTTGCGCCTGATTGGTCCCTTCTGGCACGACCATCCAATTCGATTTGTGTAGGGCCAGTGAGGATAGATCATAGGAGTGGCCATTTCCATCACTGCCAAAATACCAGAAAATTTACATTTTTAGAGGGTTGCACAATGTATGTCATGTACTGCAAAAAATTTGCATTAGCAGGAAGCTGGTTCTAACTTGTAAGAGCAGGTTGTGGTTTTGAACGAAGGGCAGGCCAAAGCTGTTTGCCAGTCAAACAGATACGTGCAATCGGCAGTCTCCCGAATAAATTCTGGCTTCCCCTGATGAGAAAGAGACAGGATAAATCTATATTTACATTTTAACTCAATTTAATATCTTCATTGAGTGTATGAAACTCACAGGATTCTTGCTGTGATCACAAGAGAAGATGATAGCAGTGGATCGCTCATAGATAGTGTGACAGGTTTCTCCCTGTGTGTAGTTGATCATGATGATCCCATCATCAAACGTGAGGTTTTGATTGGCTATCCCTGCAAACATTAAAGACCGTGTAAAGTCATTTCAAGAATTGTTATTCTCGAGAATTGATTTTCACAAATGTTTCACAAAATGGCTTCTTCTAAAAATATATAAACATACAAATATATCAAATGAAAGAATTCCTCTGCTTTAAAAAAAAAACAAAAACGGGAAAAAAAAACTTTTCATCCCATCTATATTTTTTTCTCTGCTTATAAACTCTTACTCATACTAAAATATGGGTATTTTTCTTGAAAAATACAAATTTTAAGGCAAAAAAGCTGAAATAATTGCATTTTTGTGAAGGAATTTTCTAAGATATCAGATTCAGAAAGATTATCAAAACATAAACGTAGTGTAAAATTAATAAATAATTTTTGCTTCAGTTTTTTATAAATTGGGTAAGTGCGGTATTATAGATAACCCTAAAACCTCACAGTAACACTTTTAAATGTTTTCTCTTAAATGACGAGATATCTCGTCAATGGCGGGGAAAGAGTTAAATTTGCTTTTGATTCAGTTTTTATAAATTGGGTAAGAGCGCCATCTAATGGATAATAATTACAGATTACCGTAAAAACTCATCAGAAAAGCGTCATCGGCAGGGAAATGTTTTCTCTTAATTGATGAGAAACTCGTCAATGGCGAGGAAAGAGTTAAATAGTTTTTCCACATTTCTGAATTCAGGATTTTTTGGGCAGGACAGTGGCTCATTGATGCACTGAAGTCACTAAGCATGGTCCCTCACCCAACACAATCGCGATTGTCCATACAGATTGTAAATATATTTAAAAGTTCAGAGAGGCGGCAGTTTTTCCGCAAGTGGGCGTGGTTTCAGTGCAGACAGTGGACACGCCCCCAGTGTTTGTGCAATTAAATTGGGTAAGAGCCCCATCTAGTGGATAATAATAACAGATTACCGTAAAAACTCATCAGAAAAGCGTCATTGGCAGGGAAATGTTTTCTCTTAATTGACGAGATAACTCGTCGATGGCGAGGAAAGAGTTTTTCTTGAAAAATAAAAATGTTTAGGCAAAAATAATTGTATTTGTGAACAAATTTTTTAAGAGACCAGATTCAGAATGATAATCAAAACATAAACGCAGTGTAAAATGAGTAAATAATTTTTTGCTTCAGTTTTTATAAATTGGGTAAGTGCGGTTTTATAGATAACCCTAAAACCTCATAAGTAACACTTTTAAATGTTTTCTCTTAAATGACGAGATATCTCATCAATGGCGGGGAAAGAGTTAAATTCGCTTTTGCTTCAGTTTTTATAAATTGGGTAAGAGCGCCATCTAGTGGATAATAATTACAGATTACCGTAAAAACTCATCAAAAAAGCTTTATCGGCAGGGAATTGTTTTCTTTTAACTGAAGAGATAACGCATCAATGGCGAGGAAAGAGTTAAATATTTTTTCCACATTTCTGACTTCAGGATTATTTGGGCCAGCGGTGGCTCGGTTAACGCACTAAGTCACCGAGCTTAAGACCCCTAACAGTCATGAGTGTCTATTCAGATTGTAAATATATTTAAAAGTTGAAAGAGGCGTCAGTTTTCCTGTGAGTGGGCGTGGTTTCAGTGCAGACAGCAGACACGCCCCCAGTGTTTGAGAGAAGTTAAATTGGGTAAGAGCGCCATCTAGTGGATAATAATAACAGATTACTGTAAAAACTCATCAGAAAAGCGTTATTGGCAGGGAAATGTTTTCTCTTAATTGACGAGATAATTTGTCAATGGCAGGAAAGAGTTAAATATTTTTCTCACATTTATGCATTATTTAAGCAGGACAGTGGCTTGTTGACGCACTGAAGTCACAGAGCATGGTCCCACAACCAACATAATCACGATTGTTGAGAGAGGCGGCAGTTTTCCCACGAGTGGGTGTGGTTTCAGTGCTGACAGCGTACACGCCCCCAGCAATTGAGAGCAGAGTATCTTGCTCTTTTTATCCCTAGATTTTGATGACTTATTTTATTTATGTGGTGTTTTTAAATCATACAAATTTGGCCGAGTGGTTAATTTTAAAAAATTTTGTGGTGTCACAAACAAAGAACATTTAATATCAGACTTTACTGAATTTGTGAGTACTAAGATTCACAAAACTAGTTTAATGACAGGGAAGGTGTTTAGGAATATAACCAAAAAGTCATTCAAACCACTGTGATATTCATAGTGTTGCTCAAATTTATATGTGCAGCATAATCATTGGTAATATTAAGCATATAGACCTGTGTACACTGACATTAAAGGCGGGGCGCATGATTTTTGAAAAACACTTTGGAAAAGGGAGTCGGGCCGAGCACCAAAACACACTTGTAGCCAATCAGCAGTAAGGGGCGTGTCCACTAACCCAACATTGTTGCCTGGGTTGCGTATGTGTGGGGCGGGTCTATCAAAAGAAGATCTTCTGCTGGGGTAAGGGCGTGTTTGTTTAGGTGATTTCAAATGTCAACATTGGCTTTCATAGATCATGCACCCCGCCTTTAAGCAAAATAAGAATCTTACCAGCAATCCTATGTTTATCGCCCTCTACCTGACAGGAGGACACAGAGTCGGGACCGTGTGGGCAGACTGAGGTTTTAAGTGGGCCGCACATCGCGAAGTGATACTCATAATTAGAACCCTTCACTTCATAGTCTTTTCCAGCCAATGGCATCAAATTGTACTCGTATCCGCTCTTTGGATCCGTGACTTTACAGTTTTCACCTGTGGGGGAATGAAACTTTAGGTCAAAGCCAATTACACATTTGTTATGAACCTAATTGGCCGTTCTTCCTACCATGTACTCTTTTGATTGGACAAGCCTCTGAGGTTCGCCACATGAAGACGTATTCACAGCCGTCTTTGCGATCAAACACTGGTGCACCCTTTAAACAAAAAGACGACAGTTGTTTTAGATAAACGCATCTGCCAATGTATAAAAGTAAATGTACATTCTTCGAAAACCATATGTTCATTTCTAGGTGAACTATGCCTTTCAATTGTACAGTTGCTTACAGGACTGTCGTCACACTGGAAGATGATTCGGGTGGAGTAACGTGCTGAACCGCACTTGTCACCATTTTGGTAAACAATGCTGATGGAGCCGTCTGCAGCCAACTGCAGACTCGACTGCACATATCCCAGATTACGTCCGATGCCATTTATCTGACCACATGCTCCGATCGCACCAGCTGCCAAAATAACCAACAAAATAAAAAGTGATTAGTGCATCACACAACCAATCAGATGAGACAATGTTATAAGCAGAAAGCACATCGACAATCTCAAAGCAAGAAGCACAGGAAGTGACATCATCACAGAGTCCCATCTGCAGCGACTCACCAGCACAGCCCGGAATGCGAGGCAGTGGTTTGCACACGTTGATGTAAAACTTCTGAGACCTGGCTTGATCTGAGGTGTCCAGAGGAACATAAAACTTGTCATCTAGACTGAGGTCACCCAAGTCATATTCTTTTCCGTGTGAATCTGGAAAAGCAAAAGTTGTCAATTAAATTTGAACAGGAGGGTCAACGACATGGGTTTCGTCTGGTTTTTTGGTTAAATAAACGGCTTACCAGTAACTTGGCAATCCACAGGTGCAGGCTCACATGCCAAAGCAGTGAACATCTCAAAAAAGACATTGTGCGTTACGTGTGAACTTGTGCCCAGCTCCTCGTGAAGAAGCCGCAGAGATGCTGTGGCAGCATCTTGATTACACACAAAACTAATGATGAAGGTGTCATTTGTTCCTAAAACAGACAGGAAAGATATGTAAAACAATGAGTAGAGTCCAGGGTAGAAAAACACAACGCAACATAAAGCACAAACGACAACACGATCTCATGCAGTACGCACCTGTTGATGTGTCCAAGGACCCTTTGTAAGTGAGAGTGAGCGAGCCATCGGTGGAGAATTGAAGAGAACGTTGACCTCCAACCTGACTCACAGGTTTCCCTTCATCTATCTCACAGCCGGCCACAGGTTTATCATTAAGTGTTCCACACTTATCCACAGAATCACAGATGTTCACCTACAGTAAACATGACGGTCTGTGAATCTTCCTTTTAAGACGGTACAATCACATGCTTTGGTTTATTGTTAAAGGTTCGTAGTGTCAATTTTAGAAGGATCTCTTCAGGGAAATGCAATTAAATATAACTATATTATCAGTGGACCTTATAAAATTAACTGTATTGTTTTTATTACCTTAGAATCAGGGGTTTAAATCTACATACACGGCGGGTCCCCTTACATGCAGTCTCCATTTCATGCCACCATGTTTCTACAGTAGCCCTAAACGGACAACCAGTTCTATATAACGCATTTTGTCACTACGTTGTCTCAAGCGATAACATATTTGTCCTGTGGCAACTGCCGTAGCTTCTCTAATGCTGCGTTTATACCAACCGCGGTAAAGGTGTGAAGCGCGAGTGATTTCAATGTTAAGTCAATGTGAAGACGCGTTGACGCGAGTCAAGAGGTCCCGCGGCGTGGAAGAGGCGTTCGGCGCGGCGAGGAAGACGCGTTTCCGCCTCTTTTGCGCGTGACGCTCGCGCGAAAGGCGCAAATTGAGCGTTGGGCGCGCGAATGGTGCTTTTTGTGCATTTTGCGGTTCACGCGAATTTGCGGCTGACACCCAAGTTGAAAATTTGAACTTTGGCGGAATTTCGCGCCGCGTTAACCAATCAGGAGTCTGCTTGCTGATGTGGTGGCAGCCCCGCCCGGAGTCACTCATTCAACCAACGCTTGATATTGTCCGTAAGCAGTCACCCGGAGCTATACGACACAAGTTCTTATTTCTATAGAGGAGACAGGAATAAAACCTCGCTTGGAGTGTCAGTGAGGACTTTGGGCAACCTAGTAAGTTGTAATACACACTTCACTTTTGAGTCACGTGACGTTTATCGACCCGCGTCGTTTATTTTCCCCTGTAGTAAGGTTACCAAATACAAACTGGTAACTCTCTTGATAAATGCACAATCAACATCAGTCATCTTGCAAACAGACAACCGCATAGCACTTGTCCCTCCCACAAGAAGCGGAGTTTGCCTCTGACGCGCGTCACATGCTTGCTTTTTCCGCGCGACTACTCTGCTCTACACGCGCGAATGCATCCAAATTGTTCAAAGCGGCAAATCACGCGCGGTACACGCGATTTTGACGCCCAAAACGCGGTTGGTGTAAACTCAGCATAAGCGTTTTGAAAGGGAGGGGAGCTGTGGACTGAGCTGTTGGTTGCAATTCACAATCTCACCACTAGATCTCACTAAAAATCTACATGGAGACCTTAAAAGATGCCGGAGGTGTATTAGCATTTTTAAATCATGGATTCCCTTAGGTCTTAATTTATGAGTAAATTATTGACTTACGGATTATAACTGTACTCTGCTGCACCAAATCTTTTTCAAGAAAACCTAAAGAAGTCAAATTCAAGAGTTTCTTACTACAAAGTCTTTTCCATGACCTGTGGCATTGTATCCTTCCTTGGTAGCCAGAGGCTGAAGGTTGAATTCAAAACCAGTGTTGGGATTTTTTACTGAGCATGTCTGTCCATACAAACATAAAAAATAAAGTTTAAGAATGAGAAACAAAATCTTCTTGATGATATGAACGGGTTTTCAAAAGTTGCAGAATAAAGTTTGACCTGGTTTGTGTCCACAACAGTTGAGATGGCACAGGCTGCTTCTGTCTCCCAAACAAAATCAACAACGCATTTCTGTTTCACCACAAATCGTGGACCGGTTCGCTAAAAAAGAAAAAAAAAAGACTTTGGCACACATTGTAAAAGACGTCTATTTTAAAATAACCTAAAATACACAGTTATTGACTGGGTGGTCTTAACCAGAAATTAGGTACTTAATGGTGAAATCTTTACAATTGCAAGTGCAAAAAATATTGATAATAATATTTTACATTTATGCATTCACCACAAAGCAAATTAAAGTGCATTCAATGTTAACATTTTTATCAGTATAAGCATTCCCTGGAATCCATCCCACAAAGTTTTGCACTGTTAACCAATTGAGATACACAAACATGATTTCTATGCATTACTACAATTATGGCACTATATTATAGTGAAATGCTCTTACCGCCATCCCTTTTGAGCAGACGAAGTGTATGCGGGTTGTGTGTGTGGTGATCACACCGTCCTCCGCCACACAAGCCGAGCCGTTCGTGTAGGTCAACATTAGCTGGTTCTCCTCTACAATCACCGGGCCTTGATTTGCGACCCCCCAATTACTGACCTCCACTTTCTCCTGAACAAGCAACATATACATTTGTTATTACACAGGGTTTCCCGCAGCACTTTGCAGTTCAGGCGGCCCGCCTAAGCTTGGAAACCCTACCGCCTTAACTAGGTCATCAAATAATAAAAAAAATATTCGCTGCACATCTAAGAGAATAGCATGGATGAGCTTCACAACGCGACCGTGAACGCGCTCCACACGTCCGAAATGAGATAAAGACGCATTCTGTCATGTCTGGAGTTGATAAAACGTGTGTCCGTGAGAACTGTAAGTGGACTTATGTTTTGGGTTTATTAAAGCCTGTTATTGTATTAGTCTATAGTTCTTGCTAATTTAAAAGGAAGTTAGCTGGTGATTTTGTTGTTTGAGAAACCTGCTAGCTAGGTTTCACGTGCCTGATGATTTGATATAATTGTTGAGCGCTCTTGCTCACGTTATTTATGTGAATTATTTACATGCTAAACTAGTTACACTCCTTTAAGATAATGTAATAAATAGTGGAAAATATTCAGTTTTTACAATCTTCGCACTATCAATCATCCTTCGCCAGACGTTCTACAACATCTGCATCAGTTTGTGTTTATTAACCCTTTAGTTTCACTTCATCACGCAGCTATTCCCGTTAGAGGTATCGGTTAAAAACATTTAATTCATTAGTATGTGTTCGTTTTCTGTCATAGTTTCTTCAAAATAAAGTTTTATTTGAGTGTTTTTAATAAAAATATTTTCATTTTCATCATGACACGCACGCCCCGCCCCTTGATTGCCACACACCCAGGCCCCGCCCACCCGCTCAACCCTACCACCTTAACTAACAAATTTTCTGCGGGAAACCCTCTTACATAATTGAATGTCATCAACTATTGTAATAGTAAAGTCAATTTTCTGTCTCAAGGGTTGAATTCACTGATACACTGTATTTCTTTAGCAAACCGGATAGAATAGAATAAATCTTTATTGTCCACCAAGGTGGACATTTTTCTTTGGCTTACCAAATATACAAGACAGTAGACATACAAACAACATTTCCAATGTAATAAGTAAAAATGAAAAAATCAATAAATAAATAAAACATGAGTAATAATAAAAAATAAAATGTCATGATGGAAAATAACACAGAGAAAGAGAAAAAGTCCAACCAGTGAACCAACCGTGTCAGCTTCAAGTTTCATTTCGCAGACAGAAGCTCTCCTGTCGCAGCCAGGCACGGTTTTGACGGGCCGGCAGACATTGATGTAGTATTTCGGCCCGCCGGGGTCAGACGTCTCCATGACCTGCCAGTTTCTGCCACCATTAGATACAGACAATCTGTTCAACAAGGATGAAAGGATTAGTTTAGTACAGAAGACTAAATCCATCTTTAGAGATGGGACTATTTTTTGTAAGTGTTGATGCATTGCATTTAAATTTAACCAAAGCAACTTATAGCAGTTTGGCATTAGTATGTGTTCCCTGAGGTCAAACCTACGACCTTTGCATTACTACAGGGTTCCCACACCTTAGTTAACTTCAAATACAAGGACCTTTCAAGGACTTTCCAGGTCCAATACCCTCAAAATCAAGGATGAAATGTGGGGACACATTTCAAGTGTTACCTTTAAATATACATTGTTACAGTAGTTCCCTTTCAAGGGAACTCATGCCGCGTTACTGCGGTGACACTTTAGGGATGCCTCCAGGGGCGTCTGAATGTGTATATCAAATTCAACCAATGGTGAGGCTTAACGACAAAAACAGGGTGACGCGGGAGCCAGGAAGTATATCTCTATCTGAAACATTGCCAAAGACAGGGATGCAGGAAGTATAGCAAGGGAGACGCAGCGTCTCGTTCCCTTCTCAGTGAACAACAGTTATATACGTAACCTGAGACGTTTTCATGTGTCAAACACAACTATGCAAAAAGCATTTTGGTATGAATCAACATTCGCATACAGAAGATATAAGCATTTAAAAGCGAACAGTTTAGCACGTGTGCTTAAAAAGTCTAGAATTTTTATGATCTTATTATACACTACACAGGGAATAATATGGATTTTTTCCAGAAAACTTCTTGCATAAAATAGATTCAAACACTTTCAATGACCTGTATCTATGTATGTATATTTTCAAAAACTTCCCAGGGCCTTGAATTTTTTCCCCGATTTACAAACTTTTGAGGATTTCAAGGACCCGTGGGAACCCTGAAACCAATGCGTAACCATTGGACTTAAGCATGTTTTAGAAAGGTGGCTAACCTGGACAGGTCATACTGCTGTAGTGTTATGGGATCCGTCACAACACACTCGTGCGGTCTTTCTGGACAGGCATAAGATGTATACCACTTGAAATTGTACGTGTACTCGTCTTCAACCTACAGTAAAATATCGTAAAGACAAGAAGCCATAAAGAAACAATGCCTAAGGGCGTGCCTGTTATGTATACAGTATATTCGGTACGAAACACAATTAAAGGTGTGATACCTGAAACTCGGGTTTGCCCGGGCCGGCCAATCTGTCACACAGGAAAGAGATGTGTGTGGAACGCTGCGTGTGTTGCTCGTTGTTGTACTGCGAGCCATTTCTGTAAGTCAACTTGATCAGTCCGTCATAGTAAGACAGTTTGGAGTTAAACTCGCCGAGATTCCAGGAGCTCACCCCACTGTAAAGACACAATAAGGAATAGTTTGTATATGAGGTGACGTTATTAAATCAAATGGCAAAAATCTTAAATGTCCAAACCATACCTCTGGTCCACTTGACAGGCACCTGCAGTTTCAGGACACTTTGCAGCCTTCACACCGCCACATACATTAATCAAGTATGTATACTTGTCACTGGAAACGTTGTAATAGCTTTCGCTAGGTTTCCGCAGGGGTGACAAATCAAACGAAATTCCTGCAAACAAAAAGAGGCATTTCAAATCCCCTACCAGACAGGATCTTTAACCACTAGGCCAGAACATACAGATAGAACGACAATCCACAGTCACATACCTGCTTGCGGGTCTTCCACCCGGCAGTCATCGCCCTCCGTTTTAGACAGGACACAGGCCGAGGCGGTGAACCACTCAAACTCATAAGTGCAGCCGTCACCAGACACGCCCCTCATGACAGGAGCGCTCTCAACATCTCCTGGCTTACACTTCAGAGTGATAATGGCATTAAACTTCTTGTTTTTCCTGCATTCGTCTCCGTCGGTGTATATGAGGCGGATATCGTCCCCTTCAGGCGCTTTTTGCGGAGAAATGAGAAATCTTCCCAAACTCATACTTTTTCCTTGACCTGAGAAAGGAGTTAGTGTGAGCCGTTTCTGAGTTGGGTGTGTAAGATACCAAAACCAATGCTATGTCATATCAATCAGTGTCTTGTTGACTAAAACATAGCATCGTTTTGAAATATGTCTGCAGCTCTTAGCAACTTTTTGTGGGCTTGAAAATATTTTAACCCAGCGGGGTTAATTGTAACGCTGTGTTACAACTAACCCCTAAGCACTTACAATATGAAAACCGCTAATGTTAGTGTAATTCTTTACGTTTTTTTTAATAGGCTACACACGAATGATTGCTGGCTGCCAACAAAATAAATGTGCCTGTCTTATCAAAAATTGTGTGTCAATTTTTTTCATATTTTTAATATTGATTGAATAAGGTCACGTCAAAGATTGAAATCATAATGAAATGAATGGCTAAAATCAGACTTTGATGCTCATTATCTCAGAATTTGATTTTGAAACTGTAGTATGGTTATTTTCAAAAACAAAAAATGTTTTCGTCATAATCGTGCTGCTTTTTCTCACATATTTAGACATTTGTATCCATTTATAATTGAACTATTGTTAGAAAAGGGCTGGATGAATGAATACAGTGTGGATACATGTCTATTATAGACAGATATATAAACAATATCCACTTCAAGTATATAGGCAAAATAGTATTGAAATATTTGCCTGCAAACTTAATTTTTAGCAAGTGTTACAACTAACCCCCTGCCTGTTATAATTAACCCCACTTATGCTGCAAGTTGTAACATTTGCACTTCTGTCACGTTTGGTGTAATTGTCTAAGAATGGTAAGTACTAGAAACAAACTTCAACGTTTATTTGTAGCAGAGATGTGTTTGTTGCTTGTGTAAAAATATAATTAATCAAACTCAAATATTTTTGAATGATTGAGCCAAAACCAAAAAGTGTTAGTTTGTGCCGCGCTCTCCCCTACAATACATGTATACTTCAAATCCACTAATCCCGAAATACTGCATTGTTGTCAGAATCCACTAAACGCCATGTTGATTTTGTGTGCTTGTTTCTCCAAGTGCACGAAAGAACGACGACACACAAAACGACCAAGGATCACATTCAAACTTGAGAATAACCCGTTTGTGGAAGTCACATAGCCCACAGCTCCCCCTAACGTGTGGTTCAGTTTCTTCATTTTTACACTTTACTTTCATTATTTGCAATGTTTCTAGTTGCATCTTTAGTCTTGTCCAAAGAAGGTGTACTTTTTGTAGAGGTAGAGATACACACACAATCACAAACAAATGTATTTAAAAAAAAATCTCTGCACTGACCTACTGCACATATTGCTGCATCCTCAGGGCAAGAGTTTGTCGCGTTGTCCTTTATAATTTTATGGCAAACGTTGACGTAAAATCTCTTCTTATCAGAATCTCTGGCAACGGCATCCACAGCCTCCCAATTCTGAGATCCACTTGATTCTAATAAGAAACACACACACACACACACACACACACACACACACACACACAGTTATGCGCTGACAAAATGCCTTTTTGGGAAAAATACATTACAGGGATAGTTCGGCCAAAAATGATATTAAACCCATGATTTACTCACCCCCAAGCTGTCTGAGTTGCATATGTCCATTGTTTTTCAGACAAACACATTTTCGGATATTTTAGAAAATGTTTTAGATCTTTCAGTTAATCAAATGTAAAGTTATGGGGTCCACGACCTTCAAGTCCAAAAAAAGTGCGTCCATCCTTCCCAAAATAAATCCAAACGGCTCCAGGATGATAAACAAAGGTCTTCTGAGGGTTATCCACGGAGTGTTGTTGTAAAAATATCCATATTTAAAACTTTATTAACGTAAATAAATACCTTCCGGTAGCGCCGCCATCTTAGACTCCTCTGTATTCAGGAGAGAGTATTAGCGTAGTGTACGCACTTTTCTTAGTGACGTATGACAAATTCGGAGGGCGGGGGGACAGAGCAGCAGCAGAGTAGCCTCCGTAGGCTGCGTAAGCTCTCATCCTGAATGCGGACGCGACTAAGATGGCGGCGCTACCGGTAGGTAGTTATTTACGTTAATAAAGATTTAAATATGGATATTTCTACAACAACACCACGTGGATTACCCTCAGAAGACCTTTGTTTATCATCCTGGAGCCGTTTGGATTTAATTTGTGAAGGATGGACGCATTTTTTTGGACTTGAAGGTCGTGGACCCCGTAACATTACATTTATTCAACTGAAAGATCTAAAATGTTTTCTAAAATATCTGAAAATGTATTTGTCTGAAAAACGATGGACATATGCAACTAGGACAGCTTGGGGGTGAGTAAATCATGGGTTTAATATCTTTTTTGACCGAACTATCCCTTTAAACCCACAAGAATTCATTATCTATTTCTCTCCAAATGTTTTTATTAGTTTTTTATTGATTAGATTTTTAAACTTTGTTCAATTGCCTGATACGAACTTGAGCTCAAAAGCTCCCCTTTTGGTTTCTGTTCCCATTACATTACTTGGTTCCGAACTGAAGTATTCTTGCATCACAGCAGGCACCCATTTTGCTAGGTAAAGGCACCAAAATGGAAGTGTTGTCTGCATCAGTTTTCTTTGTCTTTTCTTGAACCTTTGGTTTTGTTCCCAAAGAATAAATACAGAAACCACAACAAATACTGACCTGGAAAGCGTGATAGAGGTGAAAGATTGTAGCGCTTCTTCTTGTCTTTGACTTCACACAGCAGGTCCTCCTTCTCCTTTACACATGCGTACGCGGTCTCCCAGTCAAAGTAATATGTGCAGTCAGATTCTCCTGTGAAAACCGGCTCGCCATTTCCTGAAAACCACAAGTCTGGTGTCATTGCAATAAATCCAGAAAATACTCAGTAAACCAAATCTCTGACACCAGGATTTAGTTTAAAGAGATGATGTGTTCATATCTAGGGATGTGCATGTATGTCATTTTTTCATTTCGATGAATCAATAGGTCTGAAAAACAAGCACTCGATTAACTGGGGGCGAGGCAATAAAAAAAACTTAAATAAAACAATTTTAAAGAAACTATGACAGAAAAATGCACACATAGTAGATTATTAATGAATTAAATGTTTTTAACATAAACCTCTAATAGGAAAAGCTGCGTGATGAAGTGAAACTAAAGGGTGAATAAACACAAACTGAAGCGCTTTCTATATGACGCACTCTACATAATATTAAGCCATCATAAAACATCAATGTATTTTACAATGTGCATATCTCTGCACAAAATGTCCAATCCTATTTCTCTGTCTTAACCCTTGGTTTTGCACATTCACGTTCAGGGTTCCCTTAGTTTATTTCAAATTCAAGGACCTTTCAAGGACTTTCCAGTTCCAAGTCCCTCAAATTCAAGGACTTAATGTGGAAGTATGGCAAGGGAGACGCAGCGCCTTGTTCCCTTCTCAGGGAACAACAGTTACATACGTAACCCAAGACATTTTCATTTGTCGAACCTTTTTGCATGTGTGCTTAAAGTCTAGAATTTGTATGATATTATCCTATACTACAAAGGGAATAAAATTATTTTTTCCAGAAAACTTCTTGAATAAAATAGATTCAAGAACTTTCAATGACCTGTATCTATGTATGTATATTTTCAAAAAATTCCCAGGGCCTTGAATTTTTCCCCCAGATTCACAAACTTTCAAGGATTTCAAGGACCCGTGAGACCCTGGTGAGAGTAAGGTCCAATTGGGATAGCCCTTACTCTCACATGAACGTGCAAAACCATAACAGCGCACTTTAAAACACGTCCAGTCAAAGCACAAGCTTCATAACATTAAGCGGCTTTAAGTCTTTTGCTATTATTTTAGCGATTAGCTGGGTGATTCTTGCGAAATTTGACTTATGAGGTGTCATGAAACATTTTGATAAAACAAGTAAATGCAAAGCAAGAGTATCAAAATAAGAAGCATACAGTTACAAACATCTTTTCGTGTACTATTTTGTACATGAATTCAAATTACATCATAACAAACCAATTGTGCTGTTTTTTTCCACATTTAAGGGGAACATTTTCATTACCGCAACGTGTCCATGACTGGATTTGGGTTCTTTGACATGGAAATATTTATAATAAAAAATCTAAACAATAAAAAGTTTCAGTGCATGTTATACTATAAACATTTACAGTAAAGAAACGTGTGGTATTTGGGGTTCATTGATAAATGTACAGACAATAATAAGAAATATAAATGTGTCCAAGACCAATTTTCTCATCCTCCGCAATAATTTTCAATAATTGTTTAAGCACTCAAGAAACTCACATTTGTTGGAATGGACATAATTGACTGTGACACTCAAGATGGCTCCCAGGTAAGCAGTTCTTATTTTTTCTCTCCAGATAAAAATTTTAATTTTGCTTGTCATAGGACCTAGACAACTTTTTAGTTCACACATAAGTTTGTAAATGCATATATTTAAAATGGTTGCGGTAATGATAACTTTTGATAATGATAATCTAAAAAAAGGTAAAAAATATAGGAAATATGTTTTAAATCCTCTAAAAATAATGGTTATAGTAAGTTCAGACCTTAATCTTATGTGTGCACAAAAATTGGCTTCAATGGCTTTTTAAAAATTCTGATGCTGGACACAGATTTCGAGAGAATAACCCATGTGTGTCATGTCGTCCTCTTACCTGTACTCAGTCAAGATGTAATGCTTGTATGGCTCGCTGGTATCTCCTGACATATGATGTTCAAATATGAGATGATATGAGGGGACTTATGATGGCACTGTACATTTTGCACCTGACCTACTATATTTTTGTCTTACCGAAGTGAATCCGAAAATTACTCAATCCTTTTAAAACCATAGTGCCTCAGTGATGCGAGGCGTGTTCAGCTTCATAGCGTTTCGCGGATCAAAGGGGTTGCCGCGGCGCGAGTGCGCATAGGAAGCTTTTAAATCATGCATGGTACTAATGTCATACGCCGGTTTGCGCAGTTTACATCGATGTCAAACACGCACCCAGTCTTTACTACCACAGGTGCTTTTAACGCCAACCAGATATACAAATGCTGCAATAACCACAAATAAATAAATAAACCCACACAGTCATCATTTTTCGTGATTGAACGTCGATGCCACGTTCGAATAATTGAGCTATCGATTACTTGTGCCCATCACTATTCATATCAACACCTGACTTCCTGAGTCAACATGTGTCACTCACCAGCGGTTGCGTTGCACTCAAAGTTAATGATGGTCATGCGCTGAAATCCACTGGTGCACCTGCTGCCGTCTGGATAGATGAGCGTGAGATCTCCATCAGAATACCTTCAGACACCAAAATAGTTTTATATGATTGATTGCCCAACATATTTATGTGTGAATCCGTCCTACTGAATACAGAACAGGTGCTGATAAGCAAATGTGGGGTGTCATATTTTAATATTTCTGAATTATCAACAGCAAAGTGAAATCTGTAATGCATGTTAACCCGAGACAGAAAGACATTTGAAAATATGAATTAAGATCAACCTCAGTGTTTGGTTCTGATATCTCCCAGCAATCTTCTTCATGTCACCAGATTCTTTCACCTGGCAGGCGGATACGTAACCCTTCCCATCATCACATTGATCAGCGCTGATCGCTTGGCACACATTGAGATAGAAGGTGTACGTGTCCTTGCCACTTTGGGCCTTGGCTGAATAGGCCTTATCTGATACTACAAAAATTGAAAATAACATGAATAAACACCAATCTACCCCCCAAAAAAACACTTTCATGTTTATAATATGTTGTGAAAAACAATCTGTGGATGTGTAATGCAGCTTTTAAACTCACAGCCGTGTGTCAGGTGAGTGAGGTCGATTGCGATATCGTGCTGATCGCTGGTAAGTTTACAGTCGTGACTCTCCAGATAATCTCTGTGGCAGGCGTACTCGGTCACCCACTCGATCTCATACCGACAATTTGTGTTGCTTATCATTTTAGGGTTATTTCCCTGAGAAATCAATGAGGTTACTGTGAGATCAATGGTGAGAGTATATTGTATAACACACAGTAGCGAATCGTGACTGGAACCTAGGCCCTCCGGTCTGCAAAGCGATTGTAAACTGGCCGATATTTAAAAAAAAAAAATTATATGTTATATGCATTGAAATTATATTTTTCTCTATGAGGGCCTGAAGGCCCTGGCGGTTCTCTACTGATAACACATGATATAACACATAATGGTTAGTGACAATACATAAAATAGTTATTGCAGATATGCATACTTGCATGTATTCAAAAGAGAAAGTCGACATTATCAGTCTATACTTAAAATCAATTGAAAAGTTTATACTCTCTCTCTCATACCGCTTGTCTCGTTGAGGGACAAATGAATGTTATAGTCACTGCCGGACTGTGGCCATCACAGAACTTTGGGATTTCTTGGTTTACTACCTCGTACCGCAGCCTCAGCCTGAAACAAAGGACAAGAAACTGAATATTATTGGTGGAGAACATGATTAAAAGGTTGTAGGGCAATTTATGATTTATAAGAAAATAAAAAATATTCATTACACCCTTGAGAATAAGGGTTAACAGGTTAATTTGTTAAAGAGCACCCATTTCATTGCTAAAAAAAATTATTTTGTGTATTTGGTATAATACAATGTGTTCACATGATTTATGTTTAAAAAAAAATATTTTTAACATACCCTACATTTTTGTGGCTTCAGAAGTCCCTGTCTTCTTAAAACCAGCTAACCTGTATGTTGTGATTGCAGTGTTTCCGCTATATACATTCAACCGTGGCGGCCCGCCACTCCTAAAACATCCCCGCCACGCCTGCGGTTGTGGATAGAAGGGATACAGCAAACGAAATCTCGTTGGATGAGCACTGTTTTATCCTAATACTTTAAACAAACCCAACTCTAAACACAAAATTTCACACGATTGTAGGATGTATTTGTATCTAATTTAGCCAGAACCGCTGTTTTCATCCTAAAAATCCTACCTCCAAATCTAGTCCTTAATTTTTCGGCATTTGCTGTATCCCTTCTAGACAAAACCCACATCGGCAGCTCGCAAAAAAGCAACCGAAATGTCCGCTCTGCGAGACTGGCTGTCTAGAAATAAATTCCTTTCTGGATTTGCGTTGTTCACTCATTTATAAATAAATCTCCTAAAATATCATAATTTCCTCCATGGGTTTAGTTTCATGCACAAATAGATTTAAATCAACAGAGGATTATTAAGCTACGTTTCTGTTTTGAGAAATAATAATAAAATAAATAAGCCTATACGAAATATGTTGCACTTAAATAATTATTCAATTGACAAAACGAATAAAAAAGTATTTGAGTTTCTGTTCTTTTTTTGTGACGCGCTCTAAAACCAAACCAGCAGAAAGCACGTCATGTTTTTAATTATTATAAATAAGCACAAGGTTTTCTCCTTATTGTGAGTTTACACAAATAAAAATACATCATTTGAAGTTTCGAATGTTGTTTTACTTTTATCTTTATGACTATTCACTGTTCACCGGCGCATATCTACACCAACACAGCACAGGGCTGCGAGAAAAGACATTATTAAACTTTTGATTTAACATATTACGAGTTTTTTTGGACATTCATTTGGAATCACTGTACTCATATTATCAACTTATCTGGCCATTAGTTATTCAGTATAGGCTATAAGCGCAGCGCACTGCTGAGCGCTCAGCTGTCAGTCAATCGTCTGTGCTTTAGATCGACACTCACAAAGTTTCACATTAAATGATAAGATATTTGTCCAAAAACAAAAGGCTAAATACTGAATACTACTTATATGCGACTGCAAGACATTAATAGTCGAATCTGTTTGTAAGGAAACTTACATTATTCCCGTGGAAGAGAAGAACGTTGGTAATAGAAACTTGAGGCAGACGGTGAGGCAGACTGTTTTATCTGTTTTCATACGAAACAGCAGGGTCGGGGTACCCGCGGGTGAACTGCATAATATTTGATCTAACGGGGTGTAATAGGCTATTCGCGTGTCATTTGTGTTGTAGATGCAGGTCGGGACTCAATAGACAAGAGTAAAATGCGGGTCTAACATCAAAGACCAAAATTCGACTCGTTTTTAAATGTCCCGTGCTTATTTGTGTTTAAGATCTGTCTGAAGACCGGTAAATGTTAACTGCGCGATTTGCGGTGTGACCGGCTCGGGGTCACGGTCTTTATGTCAAATGGTACGGGTGTGAAATAAAATTGCTGCTGATGTCGGATAACTGGTCGGTTGTTCTGTCAATCACAGCGGTGCGGATTATCAAACAGGACTGCATGACTTTGTAACAGCTCTGTACGCTAAACACGAGGACGAACTTGCAATGCACACTACATTAAAACTACAATGAAATATCCGAACTACGTACGTAGCTGTGTAACGTTTTTTTAAGAAAATACAGTTTAGATCAAACATAGAAAAGCAATATGCTATAAATATAAGGAAAAGTAAATGACACCGTGAAAAGTATAAAAAAAATACATGTTAGTTTACTGTAGCCTATATTCTACATAATTTTTTTTTTACATTTATAATCATCATGGGCGCCCCCTGCCGCCACAGCTGAAAAAAATCCTAGAGGAAACACTGGATTGGTCTGAATACCTCTGACATCAGCCGGAAATGTGACGCTCCTTACCATGTTTAAAAGATTAGGTCACAATGCAATGCTAACAGGAGTTAACTTACAGGCTGTGAGTCTGAAGCGGGAGGAATTATGATAATGTCGGTCTTGTCTACATCAGCAGTCCTAGGAAGCAAACTGTTGCCTACAATCCGTGTGTTTGTTGTAGTCCAAAAAATAAATTTACGTAGGAGACGATAACTCGCGTCATCGTTTACTTTGGGGTTTGTACCTTTTGCATATCGTTAACGTACTAATACACACTAAAGGGGATCGCACACCGGCCGCGCAGCGCCGCGTCGCGCCTAGGAGAACTCTGAGGTATTGTAAACTGGAAGTGCACATTAAATAGCGCGAGCTTCGTCAGATAGCGTCTACTTCAAAATGCAAAATATACGTTAGCAGCTAATGTAAGTCGTTAATGATTTGGGACAAATATGATGTTATTTAATGTTAAACTGTGTGAGTGGCGCGACAGGGATTTGAACAACTTCCTGAGTCACAGCTGGGCGGCGCGGACAGGCGCCACCTGGCGGCGCCGGTGTGCGTATACTCATAGAAAACAATGTGTTTAGTTGATTTAGAACGGCGCGGCGCTGAGCGGCGCGGCCGGTGTGCGATCCCCTTTACACACCAAAGGAAATGTAAAACCGTAAATCGGACAATAGGTGCTCTTTAAGTACAAAATGAAAGGTTAATAAATGATGAGAACTTTTGGATGTAATACAATAAGAAAATAACACATACTTGTCATTAGAGATGAGCTCAAGCTGTTGGGCCGGGTGACCCATGTCAAAGGACCCACTGCTGGTTTTGAGACAAGCAGCAGAACCTTGAGGACAGGAACTTTCATCTCGGTCTGGATAGAGAAATTAAATGCTTTGGTAAAGCAATATTCCCAACTTATCAAAAAAAAAACATTTTACACAGCATGTGGTAGGGATGGGACGATTACCGGTTTCACGATTAACCATGATAAAATGTCCTGACGGTTAGTATTATCGTTTAAAACAGTGGTTCTCAAACTGGGGGCCGGGAGATGGTGCCAGGGGGGCCCCAGTTTTATGAAAATTTATAAAATACATTAATTTATCATGAATTCTGTGTAATTAAACCTAAAGAATAATAAGCCAACTAACCAACATCACTACTAGGTTTAATTTAATATGTTTTGTTTAATTAAAATATTACATTTTAGAACTGTTTTTGTCATAAATTTTCTTTCGGGGGTCTGCGAAAGAATGCATTACCGTGATTTTGAAAACTCGCAGTAAATCCTGTCCAGCCAGAATCAGCTTGATACAGGCGTGCGCATGCAACATTGGTTTTTGCACGAGAAGGCGTGGCGGAAGGCAGTAACATGTGCACTCTGTTTTAATGCGTTGCTTATGTGTGCATTTGATGTTATTATTTAAGGTACTGTTCATTAAAACAGGTTCATACATCTCAGGGCTCCATGTTAATGCTCATTTAATGCAGGGGTGTCCAATACGACCAGTCGATCGCAAATGCAATGCTGGTAGATCGCACATAAGTTAATAACTGTGTATGCTGCTCCACGACTCCACGAGCTTCGGAAAACAAAGTGCCAAATTGGCATTATGGTCTTAGAAACAAGTCTTTTTGCGTTGCTGCGCATTTCTTCTCAAGTGTGTTTTTATAAATCTTATGCCTACCCGCTGCAGCGGAGTCGTCTAACTTCCGAAATTTGGATGCACATTCTTGCCTTCATGCAGGAGTTGATCCACACGCACGGTGTATGTGCGCGCGACCGATCGACCGACCGACCGAGAGAGAGATGCTTCTGATAATGTTGTCATTTTCTAGTTTGTTTCATCAAAACCGTGTCTCCGCTATTCCGTTATAAGGAGTACTCGGCATGTACTCAAGGATTTTTTGAAAAATGAAAAAGAATGGAGTAATGGTGACAGCCCTAAATTCAAGGTAGAGATAGTCCTCCTAACACAAATTTAAAGTGTTATTAAAAAAATGTAACAGTGTTTTGTTAAAAAATGTTTTTTAGCAGGTAGGTCTTGTCGGCTTTATCATTTTAAAAGTAGATTGCCACACAAAATAGGCTGGACACCCCTGATTTAATGTTTATGCTTAAAAAAAGTGCATATAGCTGCTATTTGTTGTTTGCCGATTTTCAAAAATAAAACTTGTTAATGTTTTCAGTGTGTGTATCAGTTCTTTTTGAACATTTCCATCTCAATTTAAGAAAACCATGATAATATTGATAATCATTATAACTTCGGTCACTATAATCATGATATGAAATATTCTAACCGTCCCATCGCTAGCATGTGGATCCATGAAATTGCAAGTCTGACTTCTGTGTGAACGCAAACACAACCCGTAATTGATTGGATTCATGAAAGAAATCACAGATAATAAGCAAACTTAAGACACTGGCAAAAAAAAGTGCATGATTACAAATACAATACACGTCATGTGTCTTTACGGGATGTGTGTAAATGCACACACAAATTCCAGAAAATCACTGGCAGTGTTAACTCTTTCCCCGCCATTGACGAGTTAACTCGTCAATTAAGAGACTACGCTTCCCTGCCAATGACGAGTTTTTCTGGCAATCCATATTTCCTCTATTATCCACCAGGTGGCACTCTTACCCAACTTATACAACCTGAAAACAACCACTCACGTCAAACAGTTCAAACTTAGTGTATGTTTTGATCATCGCTCTAAATCGGATTTCTATCAGAAGTCTTCACAAAAATGCAATTATCTCAGCCTTTTGCTGAAAACTAGGTCTTTGAAGAAAACTACCCGGGTGATTCTCATGAAACCATTGAAACACCACGGCACTAATGATTTTAGCTATAAAATGTGTAATATAGTAATATTAAAAAGCATCAGAATTAACACAATACTGTGTTCTACCTTGACCAATGTGTGATTTCAACATAAGAATTTATAATTTGTCAATTTTATCTCATTTTCTGCTGAAATTCTCATTACCGCAATTGTGTCCGGCTGTGTTTGAACATGCGTTATGTTGTAATTTAATCAAATTAACACAAAAATATTTAGAAAAAAATAAATGGATGTTTTGCTAGCCTACTTTAGATGACAGAAAAAATATTTACTGAATATTCGTGTATAATAATAATGAAGAAAAATTAGGAAAATTATGTGTCCAAGCCTGATGTTCTCATCCTCCGCAACACTTTGAGAACAGTTTAAGCACACATACAGAATTTTAATAAAGTTTGATTTTGAGTGACCAAGCACATGGACCAGTTACTTCAAGATAACTACCAGGTAAGATCATTTTTTTACAGTTAATTTGAAATATTGTCTTGTCAGAATGCTTACACGACATTTTGATTATCATTACCGCAACATATGCTTATTAAATGTTAATTTAATTAATAAAAGCATGATACTTTGATTTTAAATGCATGTGCAGAATCTCCAAATTATGTTCTTTCAGGTTTGTCATGTCATTTTGAAAATATGTCAGTGTTGATGTTTTCTGACTGTTGCGGTAATGAGATTTTTTAGGACAAATTTTTTTAAATTATGTTACAAAAAGTGTTAAATGATAAGTAAAAGTGTTTAAATTAATGTTCCCATTTCCTCCAGACTTTGTTTTTCAATGTCTGGTGGGGAAAAAAAAAGTAAATTTAAGCAATTTTTACATTTTCATGCTTGACATTTTTAAAACCAAGTTTTCGTGAGAATCACCCACCCATATCTGAGAGACGATAAAAAGAGAACAAATGAAGGATGGATGAAACGTTTTTGTTTGAAAGCAAAAGATCTGTTCTTTCATGTGATATATTGTATGTTTACATATTTAAAGAAGAACATTTTCTGGAAGGCGTTCAACTTTTGTGAAAATCATAAAAATGCTGGCACTGACTGGCAACTTTTTTAAAATGCTGGTGGGGAAAGAGTTAATGAATCAAAACTCAAATGATCCCCGGACATCCTGGGTACATTGTTTGTGCGTTTTCTGTAATCTCTGTGTAAAAGGGGCTAAAGTCATTTGCTTGCATTACAAAGCAGCTGCAAAAAGTGAAATGTCTGCTAAAAATAAACGTGATATAAAGAAACCTACCTAGACTTCTGCATATGTTAATGTAAAAATCGATGTCATTGTCCGAGTCATCAACCAGGTAACCGTCCTTTATTTTAATTAGAGGGTTGAGGTCATGTTTCTTCCCATCTGAGTCAAATACATAGCAGGGGACCTTTTAAAAAAAAAAAGAGAGAGAGATAACAATAAAATACAAGGAGGGGTGGGGACAAGAAGATGCTTTAGTGTTGTTGTAGTGCAACTTTTAACATAAGATCATAAACAGTTAAGACACATGCACACGCTCGCACATCTCATCTGTGTCTCATCACCTCCACCCACCTCTTTTTGTGGTTTGAATGTATCTTTTTTGCAGGCGACATACGTCCTCCATTCAAAGTAATGCACACACTCGGAAACGGTGACAAACTCCGGTGTACCCTTTTGTTAAAAACAAACAAAACACAGATGTCAAATGCAATTCTGCTTTTATCAAAGTCACAAACTACTAGCAGCATTAATTACATTAAACATTATTGAATGCTTTGGTTTGCACTCTAAAACTCAACTTCCTGTTTCTGTGGCTTACAAACACTGCACATGACCTCGTGTTAAAATTAGACCATAGTTTTGTCGTATTGCTCATTTTATTGAGGTTCCTTGGTTGCATATTAATATATATTAAAAACCTGCTTAAGTTTTTTATTTGTATCCAAAGAAAAAATGGGTAACACTTTACAATAAGATTGTATTTTAAACATTACTGAACACGCTGCTAACTTGAACTTACATTGGAGAATATAGTTTATCAGCATTTATTAATCTTTGTTAATGTTAGTAAATGCAAATACAATTGTTCATGCTAGTTCATTGTGCATTAACATGCTTATTTAATAAATGTTTATTTACATAAACTAAGATTAATAAATGCTGTAGAAGTCTTGCTCATGTTAGCTAATGCATTAACTAACGTTATTGTAAAGTGTTACCAAAAAATAAAACAATGTAAATCACACACTTGATTCACTGGTCAAGGAAATGCCATTGATAAATGACACCGGTTAGCATTTCACAAATGTTACACGGCCTGTGATTGATTTCAGTCATTGATTTTACTTTGACCTATGACCTTACTCAGTCAATATTAAAGAAATCAGGGTTATATTTTCACTGAATCTTTACATTATGTAGGATGCTTTTATGCAGACAATACAATAAATGACTATGGCTGGGTATTTACAGGCAGGGTCACATATTGAAGTTCATCAGTGACTCTACAATGTGAGTAAGTGAAACATTCAGGTATGACTCGAAACTAAAAATGAGTAAAAACAAAACAATCAACTTTTCCATATCTAAAGGAATATCGTAAATTTAGCCACAGCAATTCTCGCTAACATTATAATCTCTATCTATGTGGTTTTCTTCTTACTAAGCAAGAGTCTGAAAAGGAAACAAACGTCACAGCAGGCGTTGCTGTATGAAGCTCACCATGGTTTTGCCGCATTGAAAGGTGATGCTGCTTTGAATGGGATTGCTTGTGCCGTCGCATTTCTTCGAGCTGTTGAAATCCAGCACAGTGGGCGAGACCTTTTGTAAAGAGAGCTCACCTATGGGGGTAAAACAGTACGGTGTGACACACTGTAGATTTTATAAATCACGGTGGAAACATAATATAATATTAAACACTTCAGGATCCAAAAGCCACTGTAAACAGACACACGATGCAATTGGACAACTTTAGATAACATGACAAGGTCAAATATCATGAACAGTTACTATTTTACAGTATACCTAATGAAATGATACCGTTGCCGTGTAACTCAGATAAAACTGGCTTGGCTGAGTTCAGCAAAGGTCCAAAAAATATTAAATATTACAGCATGTGAAAACGAGGGACTGGTTGTTTATGGGTCACAATGTCTGGCAGCAAACAACCCGTGAGAACATCGAGCAGATGAGGATGACCTACTAAAATGAAACGCAGTGCCAACTGTAAACACATGCCAGCCAGAACCAAACAAACTACAGTTCAAGACCTTGGGAGGACATTTAAAATGCTGTGTTTGGATTACAGTTTATACTGTATGCAGACTAAGCATGTATTATACTGTATACATCATATCATGAAGTCTATATAGTGATATTTATTGGGTGGCATTAAGTTATATTCTGTGTAAAAACACCTCAATTGCAGTCAGAGGTGCAGTGGATGGTGTAGTGGACAGTGCTCCGACATATGGTGCAGACACACTTCCGGCGACCCGAGTTCGAATCCCGGCTCGAGGTCCTTTGCCAATCCCTTACCCCTCTCTCCACCCTGTACTTTCCTGTCATCTCTCTAATTACTGTCTATCAAATAAAGGCAAAATGGGCCAAAAAACCTCAATTGCTCTCAGATCAAATAATCAGATGTCAACTAATCAGAATCTACTATAAGTTCATGTTGCATGCATATACGTTTATGGTATGTGGTTTCTATGAAGATGATACAGATCATACAGTAGACTCTAGTAGAGTAGAGGAATGAGTGCATTTACATGCACAGAAACAAAATAAGCAGATAAATATCAAAAATTTACACATTTACAAAGAAAATAAACCAGCTACGCAGAAAACGGTTTACACAGGATTCGGAGGATTTGTCAGGTTTCTCGCAGGCGGTGATGTCACCGCCTAATAGTCCGCCTAGTCAATAAAAAAGCCAAGAGGAAATCTGTCTAAAGCTATACTGTTGTATCTTTACTTACTGTATGTCTCGCGTTTACATATAGAATTTTCATCGGACGCACATGCGTTGTCGCAGTTATGCACCTTGGCGAAACTTTACTTCCAGTATGTTTTTGTTTAATGGTCTGGCTAGTAGCTAAAATAAACTCTAGAACAAATACCTCATCTAAAATAATTAATGTTTTAGTTTCCTAAAAATGAGGGGAGATGGCAATCATTGATCACTAGGTTTGGTAGCTGATCTGTAGTTAACGTTGTATACATTAAATAAGACACCTTTTACACAGTAACATTATCGAAGTTTAGTTTTTGATAAGCTTTAGCTATGATTTGATCTACTTGTTATTTATTTAGGTCAGAAATAAACTACTTTAAAGGGACTGTGTTGTTATTGATTATTTGCGGAAGTTACGGTTGTTCCACGAAAATGTTAAAGTGTCATGAATATCAACAGCACATTTTTTCAGATGTTAACAGATATAAATGTGTTGCACATCACTTAAAAAAGTAATAGCTCTGACAAAATATATTACACTGTCTTTATTTAAACACTTTAATCTCAGCCCACAGATGTTTGCCTTACTGTCATATTCAACTACAGCACCAGCTGCTTGATAACTGTGACCTACTTATGATAAAACACAAATAAACTGCTGCTGTAACACAATATAACACCAGGAAAAACAAGTACACAGACTACACTATATAGTCAAAGGTATTAAGATGCCTCTTCTAAAAAAGATGTTTCTGAGTACTTTGTTTCTGACTGGGTCATTTCATTATATCCTGTAGGATTAGGATTTGTGCTCACTGAAATAACTAAAGTAGTTAAACCTGTTTATAAGTGGGCGTATCATAACTTTTGTCCAAAGAGTGTACATAGATAACCTAAAATGAAGTGAAGAACGAGAAGAATGTGACTCAAGATGTGTTACTGTGAATCACGCGTCTAAATGTCAAGCACAGTTACAAACCAACCAAGACGTGAGGCTGCGACGCAGGTTCAACTACAATCAACTGTTTAAACACATGTCTGCACAGCATGACACACAGTTATAAATAGGCATTTCACATGACTTCTACAAAATAAACTACTTTTGCTTTTGCAATCACATATGACACATGACTCAATACATGTCCAATAAGGAAAACCAATATGGTCTGTGCTGTTTTTTGACATTTTATACGGTCACGTGATTACATCACGGCATGTGATGCAACAGCCTCCCAAACCTCATTGTAAATGTAAATCTTGAGATAATATAATCACACAAAGAGTTGTTATTGGTCAGAATAGTTGATGGGTCATTGTCATACGGAGGTCAGCTGACATGTTTTTTTTTTTAAGACCAAACAATCCAGTGTTTTGTGTGTTTAAAGGTGCTGTGCAAATTTAAACAACCATGAAATATCATTGCCTGTGTTGCAAGGTCATTAACAATTGTGAAGACAGAAAGGAAGAACTGTTAACTTCCTTGTGAAGTTCTAGATCAAATACAAGTCAATACTTCCTTCTTCATCCAAAAGAGAGAATAACATACTGTACACTAGACTGATATGACAAGAAATGGTAAAAACCACAAGACCTAACGTTTATAAGGATGAATCTCATTAGAGGAAAAGAAAAAGGAAATCATATGCATCAAAACATTTGTATGCATAATACAAATAAACAATTACTAAGTACTAATGTTTAAAAGGGTGACGTACATTAGTATTATAGAAAACAGCATTTGATCAAATGTAAAGGCAGTACAAAATACTGTAGTACCATGAAAACTAAGCATTCTAATCATTTACTTTAACATTACAATATGAAATATTTTGCACGTCGCAATGCATTTGTTCCTTAAACGCAATACAATTGAAGTCTTTCGGTTTTCACTTCACTTATGGTGTGCAATTTGACCCTGATTTTCCACCCATAATTATTCATGTAGACACTCTTTCATCATTAATCAATGCCATAACATTCAGATAAAAACTCACACTTGGTATGGTCACAAAAAAGACAAAATAGTCAAATGCATCCTATAGTTACAGTATAGCCTGTAAATGCTTTTGGATGTGCATCATGCAACCCTGACACTGATGCATTGCACTTACCTACTGACTGGTTCTGTCCATTTTGAAGGTTTTGAGCACAAACAGCACTGTCTTTTCCACAACCCGTGTTTGGTGAGGATTCACAAAGCTTCAGTGTGTATCTCACATTGCTGTCCTGGTCAATGGCCTCCCATTTGTAACTTTAAAGCAAACACACACACACACTTTAACTTTTGCATGATCTCTCATGGCAGTCTTATGATTGTTTATGACCCAAAAGCTCCCTATACATCCAGCTATAAGATATCTGCCTACCTTAAAAACAAGCATAAACTCTTCTCAGGTTGAGATGCATTAAAACACCCAGGCTAATGCTAAAATGCCATAACTAGCTCTCAAAATGTCAACAAAACATTAATGCACGATCTAGATCATATATAAACACAAACATATGTGGCCTAACACAAGTGTTCGTATGCTATACATCAGAAATGAATAACACAAGCAGTTTGTTTGTTTATTAGCCCTCACCTGCACAGATCCTGGTACCATGGATTGTCAACCGAGCCCGCTGATGAAGGGAAATACTGAAGCAGTATGAACGCAAATATTACAGTAGTACAGATTTGACGAAGGAATGCCGAAACACAAATACGTAAATGACCCATGTTTTACATTAATAAATAAATTAATGCGCACGGTTTGACATGATACAGCAGTCCTGGCTGATTACTAATCATCGCCGTGTAGCAGGAACCACTTGCGGTCACATGACGAGAGGCGCGTGGTACTGATCACGTGGTGCGTTCGTCCAGAAGATGGGCGGGGCAGTTACGTCATCACGCGAGCACAAAACGTTTAAAATAATAAAAATATTTTAAAAAATAAATTAATAAATATATTTTTTTTATTTTCATAATACTTTACGTTGTTTAGATTATACATATATAATATATTTGAGTGGTTTAAACTGTCCGTTCCGCCATAAGCCCATAAAACCCTTACTGTAGGTGCTTATTGTACTGTATAACCTTACTGCACTACCAATTATTTTCTAATATTTTTAAACAATATCTGAAAATGGTTCTTCGGTACAGATCTATAATATGTAAAAAAAATAAAAATACTGTGCGTTATTACTGTATGTCAGGATGGCCGTTCAAGTCGCAGTCTCCTCTGGAGGCATGGGTTCGAATCCCACTTCTGACAACAACTTTTCCACAGTCAGCTCGTTATATTTTTTATTGTGTGTTCTTACAGTACTGAACATATTTTACAACAAGTCAAACTAAAATAATTAATATTTCAAAATAAAATTACAAAGTAAAGCTTTGCTGCTGACTGAACTTTGCTGATCTTAAAGGCATCATAACCATCAATGAACTGATAGTACAATTCATCATACATGTACAATATTTGAATGTTTATTTGTCGGTTTATAGAAAAGATTTGCCAAAAGCCTTGTAGGTTTGTAGTCTGATTCATAGTAAGAATAGTATAATGCAAAGATCAATAGTATTTCAACAACACGTTCGTTACTTGCATACCAAGGGAACAAATAAAAAACAAACATAATCTATAAAACAAGACAGACTATTTTTATAGAACACAGTGCTGCTTTTACAACATCCAAACTGGAAAGTCTGAAAACAAATAAATCAACTAATATAAAATACTTGATTATAAACAAAAATGACTCCCAAATTAGAACTGGACTTGGCAACTTTCTTTCTAAAAAGAAAGAAAACAACAGGACAATTTAATGAATCTATAAAGATTATATATAAAGACTATAACTGTTCTGGACTCTACAGTGCTGCAGTCATTTTATCCATACTCACAAGTTACAAGCCTTCTCACATCAGTGAACCTAAAAAAAAAAAATTTGAATATAATTATAAATAACTTATATTACATAAATTAGTGTTTGACTACTAAATGAAATGCCATTGCATGGAAATGGTTAAAGGAATAGTCTACTCATTTTCAATATTAAAATATGTTATAACCTTAACTAAGAACTGTTGAATCATCCCTCTATCATCTGTGTGTGTGCACGTAAGCGCTGGAGCGCGCTGCGACGCTACGATAGCATTTAGCTTAGCCCCATTCATTCAATGGTACCATTTAGAGATAAAGTTAGAAGTGACCAAACACATCAACGTTTTTCCTATTTAAGACGAGTAGTTATACGAGCAAGTTTGGTGGTACAAAATAAAACATAGCGCTTTTCTAAGCGGATTTAAAAGAGTAACTATATTTTATGGCGTAATAGCACTTTTGGGAGTACTTCGACTTGGCGCAGTAACACCCTCCCTCTCCCATTATGAGAGTGAGAAGGGGAGCGGACTTTTCAGGCGAGTCGAAGTACTCCCAAAAGTGCTATTACGCCATACAATATAGTTCCTCTTTTAAATCCGCTTAGAAAAGCGCTACGTTTTATTTTGTACCACCAAACTTGCTCGTATAACTACTCGTCTTAAATAGGAAAAACGTTGATGTGTTTGGTCACTTCTAACTTTATCTCTAAATGGCAGCATTGAATGAATGGGGCTAAGCTAAATGCTATCGTAGCGTCGCAGCGCGCTCCAGCGCTTACGTGCACACAAACAGATGATAGAGGGATGATTCAACAGTTCTTAGTTAAGGTAATAACATATTTTAATATTGAAAATGAGTAGACTATACCTTTAAGGGTTAAAATGATTGCATAGTACATTTATTCCGAATTCAATTTTTTAACAACTTAAAGCTTTGTCAATATTTGAAGTGTTGGGCTACTTTAGTATTAGTCGTGTAATCTTTTATTAATTCTGTTTACTTAAAAATTATCCATTCTCCAAAAAAACTGTTCATAGGCTCTTTCTGTCAGTTGCATTGCTTATCCAGTAGGTGGAGACAAGCAATTGTTTTATGATAAATGAGTCATGGGCTGTTTCTCAATCTAAGGACTGCAGCTTCCTGATGTCACATTTCTAGGCTGTATTATATTATTATCAAAGGGGGGGTTAATGCTATTTCATGCATTCTGACTTATTACCACAGCTTAAGAGTTCTAACCCTCATGCTAAACATGAGCAAAGTGTCAAAAAAGCAGTTGAGCTTGTGACAAAGTATTTCTGGGCCAAACTTACGCCTCCTTTTTCCTACAAGTTTCTAAAGTTTTTTTTCGAACAAGGGTATCTATTAATCCCATATTGCTTTTATGGGCCTTTACCCCCAAAAAAGCACGCCTGCCCTGCATGTCAAGTGACAGCGAGTATTAGTATTGCTCCGGCAAGTAGAAGTCACTGCAAAGCACGCAACAACTTTGTTTTATAAAGATGGTTCGATAAAAGTGTGTTTTTGGATTTAGGAAGAAAACCTTATTAAGCTTTCCCTGTCTTAAGACAACAGTGGATGCAGTTCGTTTTTCCCGGACAGCAACGTAATTGCGAATGGGCTTATGTTTGTTCCCTGGCTGCATTTCGGAGAAGATTTCTTTACAAACAAGGCTCAGTTTGCCACTTGTTTACAACTGATGGAGCGGTCCCAAATTTAAAAGACCGCTTTAGGTGTTGCAACCACAGGCGTAGGAAAATCAAAATCTTACGTAATGTAATGTAAGCAACACGAAAAACAGCAAACATTTTCTGCCTCAGTAGGCACTGTGCTGCACTTACGTCAATTTACACCTTTTAAAGCAACACTATGTAGTTTTTTTACCCTTAAATAATGTCTCTTTTAATTGGACAAATTGTACTGTTGCTGCAACCCGAGCAGCCTCCTAGCTGCTACAAGCACACTCTGAAAGTGGCGGTGGAGGGTAGGAAACACAGCCCCGCCCCTCCCCCTGCCTGCAGAAGAGTGTCTGATACCAGGCACTGTTGCGCTTTTCAAACACATGGGGGAGCTGTAAGTCATTTTTACATGGAAACTACATAGTGTTGCTTTAAACAGGCAAATGCAGAAAAAAACACATCAAGATTTACGTCACATTTTTTATTAAAATAGCGGAAAACAAACTAGGATTAAATACCAGATAGACACGTCCTGAAGTAGTTTGGATCATATGTATAAGGCAGTATCTGACTGTAAGCCATAGTTATTTAAAAAAAAAAACAAATGATGATATTGTATGATAGTCTGTGTAATACAAAAATTTAATTTAATTAAATAACATAAAATATTACTTACATGGTTTGGTACCACCAGCTGGTGGGTTCAGATTTGCTTCCACAGTTCCAGGCTCATCATATCTGCTATTTTGATCCCCATCAGAATCTTGATAGGATTTGTGATCAAATGTTGATTCATTTGATGCATTTATCCTCAAAAGGTTCTCCCTCGGGTGACATTCTTCTTCACATGGTTGCTCTGTCATCTCAATCTCTTGCTGAAATCTGATTCCAAGCATATTATCAATATACATGGCATGGCCTGCATCTACCAACAGCTTAGCAAGATTTTGGTTTCCAGTGGTAATGTCCACCTCCCACTGAGTATCAGACACACACTGTCTGAAGCGTATCTGAAGGTTCCTATGACACATACAGTTTTGGAAGAAGATGATGGCCTCATCAGACCAGTCCTGACCATTAGGTTGGACTCCCCTTAGCATACAGTGGTAGGTGACTTTGGGTAATCGAGCAAGATCCTCGGGAAGTTGTTTAAGCTTGCTAATATCCTGCTTTGATAAGACTGCATATTGCCCATGGTCAATCAAGTTGATAAGCGCAGATGTAAAATCACACTGAACTAGTTCTGCTCTGCGCCATTTTTGCAACTCTCCCAATTTCACCAAACAGCTCGCACCAGGAATGAAATGACCTTCAGGTAATGGCATCAACACTTCTGGAAGGTTCTCAAGAATGGCTGACACGGTTTCTAGGATTAAAAGATCATCTTCAAGAACAATGTAAAACTCAGCCGGGGTGGTGACTGCGGATGCAAATCCTTTATAGTCGATGTTCATTTGGACAGGTGCGTGACTTAGAGTCCGTTTCTGGTCTGCATGATCCATACTGCTTTTTGGAGAAGTATTTGGTAAGGGAAGCTGGCCATCAACAGCAGGCAACGTAACATTTTTCATGTGTTTGCTTTCTTTTACATCTTGTTGAGAAATCTTGGCACTCACTGGTGACCTACCAGAAGACTTAACATTTGGATTACTAGAACTTCTCTGCAACATTCTTGCACATTTTGTTGCTGAAGTGCTTGGGACAGATTTTTGCTTTGAAACGACCAAAGGCTCTGGTTTTGGAACAACCTGTGTTTTTCTTTTGAATTGTCTCCTTGAAAACCATTTTGACTTGTCAGAAGTGGCTGCCTTAATATGTGGCTGCGTTGCAAAGATCCGATTGGTTTTGAATTCAAGTTTGTTTTCTTGGGTGACTGATTTGTTTCTTTGTTGGACTGAGGTCCCAGTGTTAGTCTTGAGTATGTGAACATTACTGTCATACTTTTTGGTTTTATCTTGGGACACTGTCGGACATTTGTCGTAAACTTTTAATGGCGACACTTCCTCTTTTTTTTGATCCTCATTATGCGTGTGGCCACCCTTGTGAACCTGAATGTTCACTTTCCATGAATTTCCAAGCTTTTGAGTATACTCGACCATTAAAGTCTCACCGACCGCTTCTTTGATAAACGCCACATCGTTTGAAGAATGAGGTTTTGCAAGAATGCAAAGTATGCTCAATCTGGGCTGAGACAAAACCGCAGAGGTTAGCAAATGAACATTGTTCCTGTCAACGGTTGCAGTATTACCATAGTCAACAAATTCAACCTGTAGTTGGTCAGAGACTAACACTTTAGTGACGACAGCTCTGTACAAAGCCATGTCTTCTTTATACTCGGCGACAATGAGATCTCCTACTTTCACTTCTGACGTCAAACGTTTCATGTTATCTTTGAAGACAGTACTGTTTAGTTCCTCGCACATTTGAAGGATGCTTGGTTCATCGTCTTCCATCTGGATGAAGAAGGAACTATCAGATTTGCAATGAGAGATGAAGCCCACACCTCTAGAACCTGGTTTAATTTTAGTATCAGGAAGATCGGCAAGCTTCGGCAGGTTTGGATGAACAGGTACCACTTTTGGAGAAGCTTTACGTCGTTCTGCCTGTACTGTTGCTTTATTTGTTGCTTTGTGTTCTGTTTTTGGAGTTTTAGTTGGTTTTGAAGTTTGTTTGCCACCCAGATTGACCTTCTTACATCTGCTTTCTTTGGTATTGACTCCTTTGCTCGAATCCCCAACGTTCGCTGCTTCTTTCTGAGGATCAAATGCAGGATCACTTGCAGACAGATCACATTCTTTCATACTGTAAGTTGCAATGAGCGCTCTGACTTTTTCATTGATGTGCACATTATTACCATCATAAAAATCACAAACGAAATGTCCACTATTGTCTCTTGTCACGAACTTGGCCTTAACAGATTTGTTGAGAAAGGCCGTCTCAAGCCACGCATTGACTTCCGGCAAGTGTTCACCCTCAGGAATATCAAAAAGGCTGCATCTCAAAGCCAGCATGGGTGTCATCAGCAACTCAGATGCTCTTCTGGGAATGGGCATAACGTTAATTTTTTCAGCAATTTGTTTATCGCCATAATCGACGAAGAACACGCTCAGGTGCTTATGGGACTGGATAGGTTGTGTCATAGCTCTGTACCACTGGCCATCGCAAAAATATCGTGCCAAACAAACATTACCACTGCAGTCCTCAGACGTGGTAGACAACAGCTGACTTTCTTCAGCAACTCTCTCCATCAGCTTATCAATGATCTCTGTATTTCTGTTTAGCTGAAAATAGATTTCCCACGGACTGCAGACATGAGTAACGTACACCTGTTCTTCGCTTCCAGAGCTCACATTGAAGGAAGAGTACACAAAAGAGCGAGGATACATGGATGAATTGAGCTGCTTCACAGTTTGTATTTCCACAGCGACGCCTTTTTCCACAAGGTATGATGTGGCCTGCTGAAACTGATTATGTATGTTGACCACATTGATAACACCTATACCTTGCTCATAAAGATGAGAATTGATTTGGCATATTATTTCGCTTGAATCATCCGACATAAAATCCCTGAAGAACTTACATGCTTCTACGCTCCATGCAGCTCCTGCAGCAGGTTCAGTCAGGTTTAAGCTGCATCTGAATGCTTGTTCCTGAAGTTCAAAGAACTGTGGTGCAAGAGCTCGAATGTTTGGCATCCTTTCCTTCAGGACTACGCCAGAATCAACCAGAATCACGTACATGTCCTCGTTGTCTTTTCTTAACACGCATGCTCTGTGCCATCTGTCATCACGTGGAGATTTTACAGCACAACATACTGCCGGGGGCTCGTACACAACCGTGCATGTTTGGTAAAACGTCTGCATCTCCCCCATCATTTTATCCAAATCCCCTTTTGTGCTCTTGTTTTGGCACCAAAAATCTGATGGAGAATTTACGTTTGAACAAACAACATTTACTTGACATCCAGGTTTCAAATGGATTGTTTTGAAAGTCTCTATGGCAATGACCTTTGATTTTGTCGTTTCATTGGGAGTTTGTCTCTCGACGTCTGTCTCTTTTGCACATTCTTGTTTTATTCTTGAATATGTGTTGCAGCGTAGGCTCCCCAAATAAGGGTGCTTTACATTTTTTTTCTTATTTGAAGCCTTTCCCTTGACTTCAGGTTGCTTCTTCATGTCAACAGACACTGATGCTGGGTTATATTTCCAATACTCCGCCATATTTGATGCTGTTAAGATGTCTGCAATACTCTTTCCATTTTCCTCTCCTTGCTCAAACAGGTCAACAATGGATTTACCATTTTTCCTGTGAATGACACGAACCAGCAGGGTTTTATTTGATGTGACTTGCCTAAAGAAATCAGACGCTGCGGTCGTCCAGGTATCCTCAATCGGAGAGACATGCGCTAGAGCACAGTGCACTGCATATTCCTGTTGAACAGCAAACTTCTTGGGAAGTTTCTTAATTAACATGCTTGGCACTTTTTCAGTGTTTCCGAAGTCAATGAAAAAAACTTCAGCACCATTTTCCAAAGTGTCTACCACAAGAGCCCTGTAATAACTCATGTCCATTTCATACATGGCACAGCAAAGAGCACCAGGAACTGGGTCTTCAAAGATCTCCTCATTCAACTGTACTTTGCTGAAGTAATCAGTAATTTCTTTCATCATCTCCTCAAACTTAGAGTTTTGTTCTTTGGTCCTAATCCAGAAATGTTTTGGATTCTGGACGTGCACTACGTAGCCTTCGAACAAAGCACCGCTTTGTATTGCTTGATTTGAAGCAGAATCAGATGTCTGGACCTTTTTTGTCTCTGCAGCGTACAACTTTTTACTCTCACTGACTTGTGCTTTAATTTTGTCCGTTTGAACTACTGGTGCCTTTGACGAATTCTCAGTTGTGCTCAAAGTGACCAAGTAAAAGTTCTGATCTTTGCAAAAGCTGTCTATTGAAACCTTGAAAGTTCCTCCCAGCAATGCATGCTTGAGAGTCGCTAGCTGCTGTTTTTCAATGCCATCATCTTGCCCCACCAGGCATGAAAGCGAACACGGTACAGCCATGATTGGTGTGGAGTGGAATTCGGACGTCAACTGAAGGATGTTTTCAACCTTTACTGACTCACAATATCCACTGTCAACAAACAAGACTCTGACATGGGAGTTTACAGGTAGGCACTGTACAACCCCTCTATGCCATTTCTCATCCTTCCCTTTCACCGCACAGAGCAACCCTAGGTTTTCAAGGGCCTTGTTGCTTAAGCTACCACTGCACGACTCGCATGCATGTGCTAATTTCTGGGCCATTTCTTGCGCGTCCCTTTCCATGGATGTTAAACGACAGTAAAACAGACCAGGGTTTACAGCTGCTGTTAAAATCACTTCTGCTTTTTGGCCAACTTTCAGCTTTGGGCCATTAAGAGAAAGAATCTCTTCAAAGCCCGGTAGGTTTGAAGACTTAAGACAGTATTCCTGGCCTGTTTGCTTTTCAATCAAGAGATCTGGGACCGACTCATTGCTTTGTTGAATTGGAACCTCAATTAGCAACTCAACCAGTAACAGAAACGTACTGGTGTCGACATGTCTGGCCAGTTTCAGTTTCAACAAGTCGCTTTTAATGTCAGGAACCTCGAGAATGAGGACTTGGTATGGCAGACGAGCATGGATGTACCCGTTGATCTGGCTGCCTATCAAGGATGAGAAATAATTCTCTGTCAAACTGTTCCATCGTTTCTGGACCGGCAGTATGTTGGCAAAGAAACCACAGACGATCTTTGGTGGGAGCATCAGGAGTGTGTCAGATAGCATGGACAATTGTTCGGGTCCGACAGTGAGAACATCTCCGTGATCCAGCAAAAACACGTCAAACAAATCATTTTCTTTGTTTTGGACTCTTCCTCTGTACCAGCGATCAGATTGCGAATCTTCTACCAAGCAAAGCTCTCCAATCTGAACTGAAACTTTGGTCTTCACTGCATTTTGAATTTCAACTTGTAAAATGTTGTAGTCTAATTCACAGATGGTCAAATATTGACCCTGAAAGTGAACCAGTGTGTCATTGGGATTGCAGTCAATGTGTGTCACCTTAAGCTCCACTGGCCACAATGCACATGGTGCAAGAAACTTTGATTCTTCTTTTGACCTAAAATAAACAAGACAAAAGTCTTAACATTTATGAAGCATGCACCAGGCATTTCACGCACATCTTAAAAAGTGACGGTAGGTAGCCCTGCCCTCTAATGTAAACGGATGGGAAATCAAATTAAACGCTTGAAAAACTAATTTCAAATAACATTTTGCTATTGTTTTATTTATGTATTTAAGGAATAGTCTACTCATTTTCAATATTAAAATATGTTATTACCTTAACTAAGAAGAGTTGATACATCCCTCTATCATCTTAGTGCATGCAGGTAAGCGCTGGGGCGCGCTGCGACACTTCGATAGCATTTAGCTTAGCCCCATTCATTCAATGGTACCACTCAGAGATAAAGTTAGAAGTGACCAAACACATCAACGTTTTTCCTATTTAAGACGAGTAGTTATACGAGCAAGTTTGGTGGTACAAAATAAAACGTAGCGCTTTTCTAAGCGGATTTAAAAGAGGAACTATATTGTATGGAGAACAGCACTTTTGGGAGTACTTCAACTTGCCTGAAAAATCCGCTCCCCTTCTCCCTCTCATAATGGGAGAGGTAGGGTGTTACTGCGCCAAGTTAAGGTAATAACATATTTTAATATTGAAAATGAGTAGACTATTCCTTTAACACACTAATGTAGTTAAGTGTTCATTTTAATAAGTTTGGTTTTTAGTTAGTTAATAAGATGCTATTAAAAAGGGATGTGATGATATGATTTGTGTGTCTGTGATATGGGCGGGATCTTGATACCATCACACCACTTTACCATCACTACTGAGCAGACTCTTGTTCCAAATTACATCATCAGAACAAGATGTCAGTGGCATTTTCTGTAGACACTTTAATATTTTTACAGTCTATGCATGCAGTGCCTAAGTGTTAAAGTGACAGCCGGAAAAAGAATGCTTCACAAAAAGTGTATTTGTAGACAATTTTTATAAGTAAAAACTACAAAGGTGTTGCTAGTAAGCAAAGACATTAATAAACAAAAGTAGGAATATTGAGGTTCTTTCCGAATATGCAATTATAATATATCCAATTATTTTCAATTAATTATTAATCTAATGAAATTTGTAATCAAATTGAAAACACTTTCGTGTTTACAGAAACACCTAGGAGTCTATACATAAATTCAAATGGTTTCAAAATGTAAAATACATTTACATATTTTGCATGTTTTGTCGCTGTGCATAATGCATGCGACAACAAACGTACCTTCAACACAAAAATCTTTACTTTTACTTTGTTACCCTGTGCGGCGTTCCTTCGTTACTGTATTTTAATTCATTATGTGTATTTTATTTAAAAATTGTTATTTTAAAAAATACCACGTTTTTTTACACGTCAAACATGAACACATGTTATATTGTGCACTATAAACACAATCAAAGCTTCAAAAGCACAGAAAGAACGGGACCTTTAATGACTAATTTGAGTCGATGCCTAACAAAGTATTGCAAAAGTCTTTTGGGTCAATTCTTTACAAAGAAAACATTTTGAATTGGTTCGCGAATCATTTTGAATGAATTGTTCAGTTTGTTTCATAAACCGAATCGTCTAATGCGATTTTTTACTTTTATCAAGAAACACACAAAACATAAAGAGGCGTGGTGTTGAGTTTGATATGAATCTACTATATCTATTTACTAAATGCAAAACTTCACATGTGTACTATTTTCCCACCATTATATGTGACCTGTTCATCGCCAGACACAGGTAGCCTCTTATGGAACGGCTGAAATTCCACAAGGGGGCGCATTTGTTCCTCAGACGTTGCACAATAAACATGACATCCGAATATATTCATTATAAATCATGAATGAAAAGTGAGATTCGAACGAATGTCTGTTAGTGAACTTATTGTATACACTATTTATATCGTAATTCGGTCAGAAACGTCAAGATTGTGAGATGAACAAATCGTTTTGGATTAAAAGGCTTGGATATTCCATTTCCTTGGACTTTTGGGGATTTATGAACAATTTGTTTTGGACAATTTCACCGAAGCGGATAAAGGAAAGATTTTGAAGGTAAGTAAATATCCTAAATCGGCGCCGCCCGGTTCAGGTAACTAACAACTAGATTACAGTTTTATGACTGCTAAAAATCATATTATGCTTTCTGTGTGGGCTTAATGGAATCCCAAAAGTCTAAGCTTTACAACGATGTGCCGCATGACCGTATATTTTAAAGATTTAATGCTTCAAAGTTACAATGACGTAATGCAGCCTCACGTGCAAGGGAGGGGGTGTGCCGTGTACGGCACAGTGTTCCTTATCAGGTTAAACGCGTGCAACCTTCAAAAATACTGTATACACTTGAAGCACATAATGAAGAAAATCCATCGATGATTGATGTCTGATTAGCTGTATATTGTTCTGTATGTTTAGATATAAGTGCTTGTCACAACACACAGGTGACATGAGATTTACAACATGAGAATTTTTGTATTTCACGTAAGTGTACGCTGTCTATGTCCTCAGACCATCATAGTATGTGTTTTCAAGAGTAACCTATGTTTTGCCCACATAGGTGCCATGAGGGCCCCACATTATTATCCCACATGGGCAAACCTATATGGGGCCCACAGGGCATAGGGCATATATTGCCCATGTGAAGTCCATGCCCATATGTAACCCATGCTGCCCAGATGGGACCCACAAATCAATGTTGGCAGGGTAGTGCTCCTTGAGTATTCTTTTCATTGCATACTTACTTTTTAAAATCATGACTTTTACTTCTACTTGAGTAATTATTTCTTTAGTTACTTGAATGTTTACTTGAGTAACCTCTTGACCACCTCTGATAGATTCAAATTAAATCCTTACCTCTCCATTTGACTCCACGGCTTATAAATCCAATCTAACCATGAAGTCTTGGTAAACGTTCATGCACTGAGCACATGTCTGCCATCTGGAGGTGGTCAACACACTGAGGAGGTTTACAAAAAATGAATTTATATACAGACAAACACAAAAACAAGCAAATGATGTTACCACCAAAGATTTATATTACGAATATCTTCAAGTTACAGAACACATAAAAAAGGTAGTGACCTCGTGCGCTCTTTCTGCAACGATGGTAAGTTACCACAGAAAGCATTGTACTTTGATTACAACCAAGATTAAAAATTATACTAACGATACAATTCGGAACTGCATTTATGCTTTACACAAAGTCTATCGTCAAATAACGTTTTACTGCATCGATATCAATCAATCATTTTTGCATTACTTTAGCTGTATTACGCGAACGACACTTTTTGAAAGCACTTGACAATTTATGTGTAATTCCATAGACGTACATAGTATTTCTTTACAAACAATTTCTTAAAAACATAACTATTTAATTATTTAGAGACTGTCATAAAATATTTTTTACCTTGATGTACGACATCTCAACTTAGCACGCGCTTCTTGTCTGCGACCGCTGAAATGTAGGCGTATCCGACTTTACGCGGGGTTGCGCAGACATCCCAGTATGACATCACAATGCCGCGAGAGCGATTCAAGAGAAGAATGTTTCTCATGCTTTCGAATCGCTCTCGCGGTACTTTGATGTCATTGTCAGTGTGCGCGGCAGTATGAAGGCGAACACACCTACATTTTGGGCTGTGCACGTGCTCGAACAAACCAATGCAAACCACCACATGATGTGACGAATTTCCTCTAGATAAGTAAACATTAAATCAAACGAATATCAGTAAAACAAAAAAACAACGTCTGTTGGTAAATAAACTGATTAATAGAATACAGACAGTCAGACAGACAGATAAAAGGTTAAACTATGGTCAGATACAGACGTTTCTCAATTTGAAGGCTGCAGCCTCCGGATGTCTAATTTGTAGGCTGAATAATACGTCATCAAGTTTGTCTTATTTTAGAATATTAACAATTATAAAGTTGATTATTATTCTTAAGTAAATTGTTGTAATATTCTTATGACTTGCGAGAAACGGCAAGTTGCATGGCGTTGCAGCAAGTAAAAGTGTCTGCCAAATGTGTAGGCTAATGTCAATTTTGTGTTTTAACTTTTTGCTTTATTTCAGATGTGTCTTTCTTTTCGAAACCTAGCCTGAATTCTGGAGTCCTGTTTTCCTTTTTCACATGAAATTACTCTTGTGGAGGTAAATGCACCAAAACCAGGTTACCAATGATAAATAAACAATACAAGTAGTATTTAGTGTGTACTGTGATTCTGCCAGGACTTTTTTTTCAACTATTCTTAAGATTACTATTAATACTTGTACTTCTCTTTTTATGCAACATGGTTTGAGCATCATGATGGTGAGTAGATGATGACTGTATTACCTTTAATTTGATGTTTGGGTATAATTAATTTATCATCCTCTTTAAGGACAAATTAGCAAACATGCCATTTTCCCGGACACGTCCTGGCCAGGATTTCGGGTGCATCCTCTGGAAGTTACATTTGTCAACTTCATACGCCATCGAGGTTTAAAGGGGCCATGGCACAAGACTTTTTTAAGATGTCAAATAAATCTTTGGTATCCCCAGAGCACATATGTGAAGTTTTAGATCAAAATACCATATAAATAATTTATTATAGCATGTTAAAATTGCCACTTTGTATGCAAAAATGTCCCGTTTTGGGTGTGTCCTTTAAAATGCAAATGAGCTGATGAAATTCAAACACTGATCACAATGATGGTGGTTTGTTGCAATTAAAACTCAATTGTGCGTTTCTCTGCACTAAATGGCAGTGCTGTGGTTGGATAGTGCAGATTAAGGGGTGGTATTATTATAATACGAGCTCCTTATGACATCATAAGGAGAGCCAAATTTCAACGACCTATTAATTCATGTGCTTGTAGAGAATGGTTTACCAAAACTAAGTTACTGGGTTGAACTTTTTCAAATTTTCTAGGTTGATAGAAGCACTGGGGACCCAATCATAGCACTTAAACATGGAAAAAGTCAGATGCCATGGCCCTTTTAATATTTCAGACTCTTTTTCAGAAATGCAACCATTACATTTCAAGAATAAAAATATAAGAATACAAGTACAATGATTGTATGTCTTAACAGAAATAAATCTTAGTTTAACTTAAATGAAATGTCGGCAAATGCGACTTCCGGAGGTCACACGCCCTAAATCTATGTCTATGGGAAAATGGCATGTATGGTTATCCTAAATTAGCACATCTTTTGTTCTTTAGTAGAATAAAGTAATGATGGCTGTAAATGGTGCTTTATCTTATATAAAACACTTCAAACAATTACATCAAACAACAGTAATCTGTAAACATTACTAATGTTTGATGAACAAAATACATCAAAATATTTCCAACTTGCTATGAAATATGGTTGTAAAATGGAAATTAAACACGGTTTTAACCATATGTGTATATAAAATTGTTGGCTCTGATTGATACCCAAGCTACAAGAGCAGCAGCAGATTTGAAGGAGATGATATCTCTCTTAGTTAATCATTAAAAGCCAGAATCCATCGGCCGTCTTCTGTAAATAAGATAAATGGCCCTAAAGCGCTCACCTCTGACGCACCATTTCAGAGACAGCAGAGCTTTAATATAGACTAGAAGGTCTTAGCGTCCTTATCCTTGGACTAACGTAAACATTTCATGGATTAATGTTATATTTAAATAGTAATTTTATAACGTTGCAGGAATTTTTGTTGAAAGGCGAAGTGCATAGTTGACAAATTGTTTAAATGTTTCATCAGGAAGTTTTGGAAATGTGTATCATTTCAGGAATGGACACATGATTCGCATTGAGAAGTTTTATTATGCGCTCTATGGATTCTGGAATGTTATAACAACTTAATTTTTGGGGGGCACGTTTTTGTTTTCACTTGGTTTTAATTTTACATTCCAGTTTTTCTTTTTAATTTCTCCTTGAACATGCCAATGAAAAGGAACACAGGGAGTCCATTGAAGAATGGCACGTTTCATCAGCTACAACCGTCGCAGGCGAAGCGAGCTTGCAAAAGCGCAGATGACCTCCATGCAACAACTATTGTTGACCATGACGATCTTAGAAAAAACGTGTTTTTCAAAGCCAGACTCGAGGAGGAGGAGGATTCAGGAATTAAATCAGGTTTGGCTTTTGATTCACCCACTGCTATGCAGCCATTGTACTGTTCCCAGTTTGTTTTGAAATGATACGTTATGAATAGTTTTGGCACGCGTCACAGTTTGTATAAAGCATTTGAAAGCTATGTATGTTATTTATTCCACAGAAGCCGATGAGAGCAATGGGAGCATATCTTCAGAGGAAGACCTAGATTATTCTAAGACCTTCTCTTTAAAACAAACCGTGCCAAAGAAAAGCATCAGTCAAATTATCAAGGACAAGAAGAAACAGACTCATCTTACTTTACAATGGTATCCATGCACATAGAGTGAATGTATTTAATATCACTATACATTGTATATTGCTCTGTGATCTCTAAGTTGAACTGTTAAATGTTTTAATTTTAGGCTTGAGGAAAACTACATCGTCTGTGAAGGTGTTTGCTTGCCCCGTTGCATTCTTTATGCTCATTATTTAGATTTTTGTCGGAAGGAGAAATTAGATCCTGCTTGCGCTGCCACTTTTGGGAAGGTAAGATGAATTATGTGTATAATACTTAATATGTATATGTATTGTTTCATCCCACTTCGGTCAATTGCATACTTTAAAAAAATACATTTTTAGAGATCTATAATCTATATATCATTTCTTGACTTCTTGCAGACTATACGACAGAAATTTCCTCTGCTTACAACACGAAGGCTTGGAACTAGAGGCCATTCAAAGTAAGAGAAGGCACTTGTTTCATTTGACACATCTATAACCCAAAAGCACCCAATTTTTTGCAATATCTATGTTTATTATGAATGTCTTACAGGTATCATTATTATGGGATTGGAATTAAAGAAAGCAGTGCGTATTATCACTCTGTGTACTCGGGAAAAGGCTTGACACGGTAAACTGTGCTGAGCACTTCATTTCAGTGATATATGCGACCCAGTCTGTGAAAACCTAGCTAAAGTCATTTGTGTGATTTACTGTTTTCTACATAAAGAAAATTCTGTAAAAATATAACCTTGATATCTTAAATTTTGACTATGAGTAAGGTCATGCCAAAGATTGAAATCAATGTGAAATCAGATGCTCCTAATCTTATCATTAGATTACATTTACAGATATAGCACACATGCAATTCTTGCATACATTTTGTACAATTTTGCATAATTTGATGTGTTTTGCACAGATTCTCCGGAAGCAAGCTTAAAAATGAGGTTGGTAATTTTATAATGAAAATTTACATTTATGCATTTGGCAGACAGTTTTACCTGAAGCAACTTACGGTGTATTACAATAATTTTTTTAACAGATTTTTTTTTCAGTATTATCAAATCTAAATATTCAGAAATCACATTTAAATCAAATCAAACCAAATATTTGGCTCATTTACCTGTTGTTTTTTTAATGGCAGGGAGGATTCACCAGGAAATATTCCCTTAGCTCTAAAACAGGGACGCTTTTACCTGAATTCCCATCTGCACAACATCTAGTCCTCCATGAGTCTGTTTCAAAAGATAAGGTTTGTTTCCATTGCGACCAGTTTTCCATATACTGCTTATAAGGACCTCTTCCGTATTATTGTACTGTTTTATTTGTTTCTTAGGTCGACACGTTAATTATGATGTACAAAACACACTGCCAGTGCATTCTAGACAACGCCATTAATGTCAACTTTGAGGAGGTACGTCTCTAAGATCTTGTTTAACCTGTTAAATCCTATAATATAATTTAAATTCCCCAATTTCCTTTTAATGTGCACCAGATCCAAAACTTTCTGCTTCACTTTTGGCAAGGGATGCCTGAACATCTCCTGTCACTACTGGAGAATCCAGTTATTGTGGACATCTTCTGTGTGTGTGACTCTATACTTTACAAAGTAAGCATTTGTGAATTTTAGGCTGTAACAATCGTTCATGTTCATCATGTAGAAACCGGCTAAATTGTATTTCACAGGTTCTGACTGATGTTCTCATCCCTGCTACCATGCAGGACATGCCAGAGAGGTTGGTCTGCTATACCGCTCATATACATTATATTGTACAAAATCCATAAAAGCATTTGATTTGTCAAAGTGGTTTTAAGGGAGTTTAAGGAAATATCTCCAGTCTTTTGGCAGATATTCGGAATTTTGCCAAGCACTGGGAAAACTGGATGGTGTCTTCCTTGGAGAACCTCCCGGAAATCCTTTCGGAAAAGAAACTGCCCATCGCTCGCCGCTTTGTGTCTTCTTTAAAGAGACAAACCTCGTTTTTACATCTTGCACAGGTAGGACTATTTATTTTAAATGGATGGATCAATTTTACTGTTTTCTTTCTTAATGTATTTGTGTCTGTTTAGATCGCAAGACCTGCACTTTTTGACCAAAACGTAGTGACCGCCATGGTGAATGATATTGATGAGGTGGATCTGAATAGTATTGGTTCTCAAGCGTTCCTTTCGATCACAAACGACCAAGATTCTGACTTCTACTCTGAATGTAAGTTTTTGGTAGCACGGTTGTCTGTATAAACTTAAAATATGTGAGACGTTGAGTCTCGATGTCCTTTCTCGTCTTCTCTAGATGACTCCGTGTCAGTGTTTCAAGAGCTGAAAGATCTCTTAAGGAAAAATGCCACAGTGGAGTCGTTCATTGAATGGCTGGACTCTGTGGTGGAGCAGAAAGTTATAAAGGTTTGTTGCATTGCAAGATCATCACCCACAATTCCCAAGTTGACCGTTAAATTTAAGCATACCATCTTTCTTTCAGCCTAGCAAGCAAAATGGTCGATCGGTTAAAAAGCGAGCTCAGGATTTCCTTCTAAAGTGGAGTTTTTTTGGCGCTCGAGTGATGCACAATCTCACTCTAAACAATGCAACTAGCTTTGGTAAGCTTTCTGAATGCACAAAATATCAACTTTTATGTACAATTTATTGGCTTTAAAGCACTCTACACTCTCAAAAAAGATACAAGAGCAGTACCCTTTCAAAAAGTACATTTGTACATAAAGAGTGCACCTAAATGAGGTACAGGGGTCTCATTTATAAAACGTAGGAGGATCCTTACTAAAAGTCTACGTATGCACAAAAGCCAAAAATGCCATACGGCAAAAAATATTAAGACTTATAAAACAAAGCAATGTTCCCTTCATAAATCACAGATCACCTGCAAGTGTGCGTACATGAATCCTACCCTTCAAGCCCATTCTCCCATCAAGTTTGTTTTTTGATAGATCACAATCTTTGCCTGGGAACTGGCGTACACACGTTTCCCACACAACCCCAGATCTGTATATGTAAATGGTACGTTTTAGGACCTTTTTAAGGGGTACCATCCCAGTGACAACATTTTTACATTTATCTAAGAGTTTAGGTCATTTCAAAGTATTCTTTAATAAGATACATCTATAGTAATCTATAGTGATCTATAACCAGAGTATAATTTTCCAAATAATATTAAAACATACACTATTAAAACACTCCCTTTAACCAGAGTAAATTACCTGCTGTAAATTGTATTCACCCTGCTTGTATAAACAAACTTTTATGTTTCGTAGCGTGTGCCCTGATTAGAGATTGACCTTTCTCTGGTCTCCTAACATCTGATGGTCCTACAGGTGTTCACAAAGGCAAACAGTATCACCTGGTGGTCAACCATTTGACCCCGCACTAATCTAGTTTGTAGACAGATGTAAAACCTAGGAGAAAGACTAGAAAGACTTCAGAATTTAATAATAGCATAGTAGTTAATACAGCACAGTATACATTGTATACAATTTTTTTACTAGTTACTAAAACACCATCAAAATGTTTTAAAATACAGTGTTGTCATATAATCACATCACAGAATTATTTGCATTTAATTCACTTTGTGTAATAATGTATTGATCAGTTAGTATCACTAATATACACATATACAATTTGATATGCTTAATATGCATATTTGTTTGATAGCACTATGAAATTGATTGTTTGTTCAGATTACAATCCTACAGACAACTATTTGTAAAGTTAGTACTGACCTGTCTTAAGTCACATGGGTATATTTGTAGCAATAGCTAACAACACATTGTTTGGGTCAAAATTATTTCTTTTATGTCATAAATCATTAGGGTTATTATTTAAAGGGATAGTTCACCCAAAAATGAAAATCCTGTCATCATTTACTCATCCTCATGATGTTCTAAACCTGTATGAATTTTTTTTCTGATAAACACAAAAGAAGATATTTTGATAAATGATGGTAAACACACAGCAGATAGTGTCCATTGATTTCCATAGTAGGAAAAACTGATTTTGGAAGTATTGTGATAAATGATGAAGAAAATATTTTGATAAATAATGGAAATCTTAAACCATACATCAATGGAAAGCTTATTGTTCAACAGATGTATAAATCTCAATTTACCGTATAACTGGTTTTGTGGTCCAGGGTCACATATAGCCTATCCTATATATTTTTATAATCCTTTTTTTTTTTATACATCCCTAATATGTTTTATTTACTGTAAAGCTCTTTTGCTAAAGTGTAAACTTGTGAAATCTAGATATCTAGATATCTAGAATCATAATATAGATTTTCTAATATCTATTCATTTTAAAGGGGTCATAGTGTGAAAATCGGACTTTTTCCATGTTTAAGTGCTATAATTGGGTCCCCAGTGCTTCTATCAACCTAGAAAATGTGAAAAAGATCAACCCATTAACTTTGTTTTGATAAACCATTCTCTGCAAGCATGTGAAAAAATAGGTCGTTCAGATTTCGCCTGTTTTGTGATGTAGGTGGCAAGGCCAATTACAATAATACCGCCCCTTAATCTGCACTATCCAACCATGTCACTGCAATTCAGTGCAGAGAGAAAGAAAGAGAGAGAAAAAATTATTGACAGCACAATTGAATTCAATTGCAACAAACCACCATCATTGCGATCAGTGTTTGCATTTCATCAGCTCATTTGCATTTTAAAGGACACACCTAAAACGGCGCATTTTTGCTCGGACTTACAAAACGGGAATTTTAACATGCTTTAATAAAATTATCTGTGGGGTATTTTGAGAATAAAACTTCACATACCCACTCTGGGGACACCAAAGACTTATTTTACATCTTAAAAAAAATCTCATAATATGACCCCTTTAATACTTTAGTTCTAGTTCTTTTATTTTACTGGAAATAAAAGTGAAAGTCAAGCTCTTTGCATTATGGGTACAGAATTACAAGCAGTGTCCTTGTTGTATACTACACATTTTGGCAAATGTAGCAAATGATTTTGTTTTACCCTGCATACAGAAAACTGCAAGTCTGCATACTGTATATTCAGGCTGCATAATATATAGTTTCAGCAGCAATAGTGCCAATAGTGCACATCTGGTTTTCCAAGTCATCTTGTGAAGCCATCCAGTATTTTTCATACTGCTGCAATATACATACATTGCATATAAACAAAATATTGCAATGGCAGTTCCCACAATATTGTGCAGGCTTACAGTATATACTTTACAATATATTGCAGAATTAATAAAAGTATTTGTTATACTAGCCAGATAACTTTAGGTATTATTCGGCTAAAGAAATCATCCTGAAGTGATAGTTCACCCTAAAATGATAATTATGTCATCATTTACTTACTCTTGTGTTCTTACAAACCCTTATAAATTTCTTTCTTCTGATAAACACAAAGGAAGATATTTTGAGGAATGTTTGAAAGAAGCCCCATTGACTTCCATAGTAGAAAAAAGTATACTCTGGAAGTCAATGGGGCTTCTGATTGGTCAAAATATGTGTTTTGGGTGAACTATCCAACAATCTAACCAGGTTCAATCTCACTAACAGGTTCCTTCCACCTCATTCGGATGCTTTTGGACGAGTACATCCTGCTAGCAATTGAAACGCAGTTCAACAATGACAAAGAGCAGGACCTGCAGAACCTGCTGGAGAAATACACGAGGAACGCAGGTGAAAAAAAATAATTTCTCTATTTATCTCATGAGTGTGTATTTGATATGCAAGTGTCTTCAACACAATCAACTACGATGTTTGCTTTTGATAGATGCCAGTAAGGCTACATTCACCGCCTCTCCAAGCTCCTGTTTCTTGGCCAATCGAAATAAAGGCAGCACGACCTCCAGTGATTCCAGTGTCAAGGACGAGAATCCTCCGGAAAATGTTTTTCTAGCACTCACAGCCGCACAGCAAGGACTCGGGGCCAATACTCTCGTGTACCACGGTACAGATCCAGATGGCTTTACTGTATCTGGTACTTGCATGCAGCTGTTTACACAAGTCACCCTTTACAAAAACGTTGTATTTGGTAACATTGGTAAATGCATGAACATAAACTAACGGGAAATATAGGTTTTAAGCATTTATTCGTCTTTGTTAATGCTAGTTGATGTCAGTACAGTTAATGTGTGCATTATGTTAACAGTAACAACTTTGATATGTATTAGTAAATGCTGAAATGAACATGAACTAAAATTAATAAATAATATAGAAGTATGGCTCATTGTTAGTTCATTTTAACCAATGCATTAACTTAAATATTTCTTTAAAATTAAGGCCAGTTGGCTTGATAATTAGTTATAACGAAAAACATGAATGCATTTAGCGTGGCTTACCTATTCAAATAGTCAATTTAAATGATTAGTTATTGTCAAAATTATTGTTCAAGGACAAATGGATTACCAGACCAGCGGCCCTCTCATGACGCCTCCAATATCTCCAGCCATGATGAACCGTAGCAGTGTGATCAACCAGGGTCCAATGGCAATGAGACCCCAAAGCACCTGCCCCATTCAGCCCCAAGTGTCTTGCCAGGCCTTCACTGATACCATGTACCAGACACTACCTAGTGTTACCACTGGCTCCTATCACAACTCCCCATACTACCAGACAGTGTTTAGATCTCAAGCGCACACGCCTACATCAACCTACCAGGCTCGTGCAGAAAGCGGACGTTACACTTCTTTCTCTGGACACCAGCTAGCCAAAGACTGTTTTGGGATCAGCTGTACAGCATCTCCGTACAGCTCCAGGGTGTCATCGAATGGATACATAGCCGCAGGTGACTCTGTTATGGACACGGAGACCGTTCAGCTTCTGGACTCTGCAGGGTTCAGTTTTGGAGGCAGTGCCACCAACGGGGATGGATGTTCGGGTCCGGCTTGCTCAGGACCAGACACAGGACACAGTGGTGAGAAATTTAGGAGTAGTTCATCAATAGATAAGGTCTTTACTGTCTTGTTTTTTGTGGTACAAAACAAATATGCTAGTGTTTATGCTGCTGAAAAAGTTGTATATAATAATATGTTAAGTAGGCTTACAACAATACCAGAGAAGAACCCTTGTTGGTCCTCTTAGTCAAATGTTCTTTAAGCTCAAATGCAAACCCCTCTAAGGGGCGGTTCACATTTCACATCTTAAACCGCACGGAAAACGCGACCGTCGGTTGGTTCTTGTCACATGACCTGCGGTGCGCTTGCGGTATTCTGAAAAGTTGAGATGTTTTTTCTAGGCGCTGTGCGGACGCGCCTAGAAAAAAACAAGCGCGTCACACTACGTGTGCGTCGCTTCCACTATGAGTGTGCATACCGTGCGCCTACATTTGAAATAACGAACTTGATCGCGCAAAAAGGCGCGAAATGTGAATTGCCCCTTATGGACATTAACACGGTACGCGTCAGTCGCGAGTGTCTAGTTCATTTTCAATAGGAGATGTGCGGAAAGTGGCAAAATGGGGGTGCCTACAGAGGTGGAGCGGAGTTGGTCCACATGCCTTGCTCGTGCACCCAAAATCCTGCCCCTTCTGTGGACACAGCTCTTAACAGCAGGCACCGTATACATATTTGCACTAAATGCTGCAAAACGATTACACTATACGAGAAAAGCTGTAGCCGTGTGGCGATTTTACGTCGCTTTCATTATGAGCGTGCATACTGCGCACCTACATTTGAAATAACGAACTTGATCGCGCAAAAGACATGAAATGTGAATCGCCCCTTATGGACATTCACACGGTATGCGTCCGTCGCGAGTGTCTAGTTTATTTTCAATAGGAGATGTGTGGAAAGTGGCAAAATGGGGGTGGTTTCAGAGGTGGAGCGGAATTGGTCCACATGCCTTGCTTGTGCACCCAAAATCCTGCCCCTTCCTCACGGCTCTTCACGGCCGGCACCGTTGAAGATAAACATATTTGCACTAAATGCTGCAAAATGCTTCCACTATACGAGAAAAGCTGAAGCCATGTGGCGATTCCGCGTCGCTTCCATTATGAGCGTGCATACCGCGCACCTACATTTGAAATAACGAACTTGATCTCGCAAAAGAGATCGAAATGTGAATGATCTCGAAATGTGAATCGCCCTTTATGGACATTTCACATGGTATGCGGTCGCGAGTGTATAGTTCATTTTCAATAGGAGACGTGCGAAAAATGGCAAAATGGGGTGGTTTTAGAGGTGGAGCGGAGTTGGTCCACATGCCTTGCACCTAAAATCTTGCCCCTTCTGTGGACACTGCTCTTCACGGCAGGCACCGTTAAAGATATACATATTTGCACTTAATGCTGCACAAAACGCTTTTATTATAAGAGAAAAGCTGTAGCCGTGCAGCGATTCCGCCGCTGGCCACGCTTTGTGTGAAACGGCCATAAGTGCGTCTGATATGTTTTCTTGTAAATTAGCATTTTAATCAGAGTCTTAATGGATTCTGCCATTCAGCATGGTGTTTGTAAATGACTTGAGGCCTGAATTAAGCAGATTTGAAACGAAAGTATTAACATTTTCACCGCCAGCATTTTTTTAAAAAGTTGCCAGCGCCAGCGTTTTTCATGATTTTCACCAAAGTTTAATGCCTTCCAGAAAATGTTCTTCTTTAAATATAATAACATACAATATACCAAATGAAAGAACAGACCCTCTGCTTTCAAACAAAAAAAAACCCGTTTCATCCTACCTTCAGTGGTTCTTTTGTAATCAGCTTTTGAATATGGTTAGGTTTCTGCAAAAACACCACATTTTGAGCAAAAAGCAGATATAATTCCATTTTTGTGACGGGCTTTTCATTGAGATCCCATTCAGAGCGATCTTTAAAACAGACACGGACATGCAGCCGCTTGCCATAGGGCAATACTTCCGGGTTTAAAGAGTTGCGGAAGGGCGCCACCTGGTGGATAATAGCGGTATTGCGGAAAGACGGAAAATCTCGTCATTGGCGGGAAAGCGTTTTCTCTTAATTGACGAGATATCTCGTCAATGGCGGTGAAAGAGTTAAATGAACGTATAATACGTGCCAAGAGCATTTGGTCAATATTGTTATGGCCTCGTACACACTGCAAACGTTTGGAAGGGACAACAGCATTTAAATGTGGGAGTGAATCCCCTAAATGTTTGTTTCATGTCTGTACTAAACATGTGATGATTGACATAGAGATAACCATAGCAACGTTCTGCCGTCTCACGTGCTTATCAATCACAGCTTTGACCAAAATAATTGAACAGCGTTATATTTTGCTATAAATTATCATCTTCCCGTTGTGTATTGTACGCATTTGTGTCTGCTCCGCAGCGTGCTGTCTTGCAGTGTTGCCAGGTCCTCGTCTTTTTTGTACTAACATACCGTATTGGCGCTTAGCCGTTTATGGCTTTTGGCTAATGAAGTGATCAAGTTTTTTTTGTCTATTAAAGTGTGAAGGTGCCGGTCCCAATATTTTGATCTTTGAGGTAAAGCATTTGGATTTATTTCGGTTTATTTTGGGATTTTTCTTGTTCGCTGTGTTTTTTTTCCCTATAAGATCTGGCAACACTAGTCAGCAGTGCCTTCTAGGCATTTATTTTTTCAGAAGAGAAACCCGTAATGTCCATGATGCATGTTTAAACAATTTATAAACCACTAGTTGTTTAGTTCGCTTATGTACACATTATGCATAGTTTCTGTAAATGCGGTTGTCACTACCTGCATTTTGCAGGAGTTAATTCAGTTGTAGAATGAAGTTATTTATTCTTTATGGAACCATACAGCCTGGTTTAAATTATATTAAGCCTTAAAGTTCTGCATATCTGCATAATTAGGGGCGTGGCCATTTGATTGACGGGTGAACTGCCACTGCTGTAACTATAGTCGAGCTAGGGGAAGGCGTGGTTTCAGCAACCAGCCACCTCAGTTTCACCCACATCCCGCCTCTTTACCCATTTTCGGATATCCGCGAGTGATGCGCGTTGACGAACGGCCATTTGTTTTATATTGATCCTTAAATGTTTTTTTTTTTCATTCAGGATACTATGGTTCCAGTGGTTATGTGGATGCTCAAAGGATGAGCACATTTATTGACCAGCACGTGTCGGTTATCAGCAGTGTGAGCAGCACCCGCTCTGTATCAGCCTACACCGAGGTTCATGATCCTCTCAATATTCTGGACGATACAAGCAGAAAAACAGCAAGACCCTTCTACACTGAACTGGCCTCAATGGGAACACACACAACAGGTCAGAAAGAAAAACGTTTATGAAGTCTTCATAAACCTTTGTTATAGTTTTGGCTGTTTTGATATGTAGCCAAGGGCCGTCAGTTTCATACAGTCTTGTTCAAAATAATAGCAGTACAATGTGACTAACCAGAATAATCAAGGTTTTTAGTATATTTTTTATTGCTCCGTGGCAAACAAGTTACCAGTAGGTTCAGTAGATTCTCAGAAAACAAATGAGACCCAGCATTCATGATATGCACACTCTTAAGGCTGTGCAATTGGGCAATTAGTTGAAAGGGGTGTGTTCAAAAAAATAGCAGTGTGGCATTCAATCACTGAGGTCATCAATTTTGTGAAGAAACAGGTGTGAATCAGGTGGCCCCTATTTAAGGATGAAGCCAACACTTGTTGAACATGCATTTGAAAGCTGAGGAAAATGGGTCGTTTAAGACATTGTTCAGAAGAACAGCGTACTTTGATTAAAAAGTTGATTGGAGAGGGGAAAACCTATAAAGAGGTGGAAAAAATGATAGGCTGTTCAGCTAAAATGATCTCCAATGCCTTAAAATGGAGAGCAAAACCAGAGAGACGTGGAAGAAAACGGAAGACAACCATCAAAATGGATAGAAGAATAACCAGAATGGCAAAGGCTCAGCAAATGATCACCTCCAGGATGATCAAAGACAGTCTGGAGTTACCTGTAAGTACTGTGACAGTTAGAAGACGTCTGTGTGAAGCTAATCTATTTTCAAGAATCCCCCGCAAAGTTCCTCTGTTAAAAAAAAGGCATGTGCAGAAGAGGTTACAATTTGCCAAAGAACACATCAACTGGCCTAAAGAGAAATGGAGGAACATTTTGTGGACTGATGAGAGTAAAATTGTTCTTTTTGGGTCCAAGGGCCACAGGGAGTTTGTGAGACGACCCCCAAACTCTGAATTCAAGCCACAGTACACAGTGAAGACAGTGAAGCATGGAGGTGCAAGCATCATGATATGGGCATGTTTCTCCTACTATGGTGTTGGGCCTATTCATCGCATACCAGGGATCATGGATCAGTTTGCATATGTTAAAATACTTGAAGAGGTCATGTTGCCCTATGCTGAAGAGGACATGCCCTTGAAATGGTTGTTTCAACAAGACAATGACCCAAAACACACTAGTAAACGGGCAAAGTCTTGGTTCCAAACCAACAAAATTAATGTTATGGAGTGGCCAGCCCAATCTCCAGACCTTAATCCAATTGAGAACTTGTGGGGTGATATCAAAAATGCTGTTTCTGAAGCAAAACCAAGAAATGTGAATGAATTGTGGAATGTTGTTAAAGAATCATGGAGTGGAATAACAGCTGAGAGGTGCCACAAGTTGGTTGACTCCATGCCACACAGATGTCAAGCAGTTTTAAAAAACTGTGGTCATACAACTAAATATTAGTTTAGTGATTCACAGGATTGCTAAATCCCAGAAAAATTTGTTTGCCACGTAGCAATAAAAAATATACTAAAAACCTTGATTATTCTGGTTAGTCACATTGTACTGCTATTATTTTGAACAAGACTGTATGTGACCCAGGATCACAAAACCAGTCTTAAATGCGCTCTAAGCGAATTGACTTGCTGCCTGTCCGCTGATCAAACTGTAAAAAAACGCGATCTCTGTAGACAGCCCAGGCTTCACAAATGGCAATATCAACATAGTGGCCAAACCTAGCACCACAAAACAAAACAAAGTGTTCCAGCCAATGAACAACAAAAAGGATTTGGGGGTGGGGGTTGGGCGCGTTCATGAAAGCACGGAAGGGAGGGGGAGGAGTTAGCTACGCTCCGTCTGTTTGAAAACAGTTCAAACGTCAACAAAAACTAACGTCTCGCAGATTCGCTTAGAGAGCCTTTAAGGGTCAATTGGATAGGACAATATTTGGCCGAGATACAACTATGTGAAAATCTGAAATCTGATGGTGCAAAAAAATCTAAATATTGAGCAAATCACCTTTAAAGTTGTCCAAATGAAGTCTTTAGCAACACACATTACTAATATAATAAATAAATTGTTGATATATTTACAGTAGGAAATTTATTAATCTCTTCATGGAATATGATCTTTACTTAATATCCTAATATTTTTGGCATAAAAAATGCTATAATTTTAGCAGTGTGACATCACATTGCCAATAGAATCAAAATCGCATGTCTAATGAGTTTAAAATAGAAGGGGTGAATAGATTTTTTCATTGTAGGGTGGTTGCGTACACACACTGCCAACACACATTTATGTCCAAACACCTTGTAAAGTGGATTTTGTATAATAGGTGCCCTTTAACATTTTTTAATTGAACCTGGGGGGAAAAATTCAAGGCCCTGGGAAGTTTTTGAAAATATACATGCATAGATACAGGTCATTGAAAGTGCTTGAATCTATTTTATGCAATAAGTTTTCTGGAAAAAAATCCATATTATTCCCCGTGTAGTGTAGGATAATATCATAAAAATTCTAGAATTTTTAAGCACATGTGCAAAAATGTTAGACAAATGAAAACGTCTCGGGTTACAAATGTAACTGTTGTTCCCTCAGAAGGGAACATACTTCCTGCGTCCTTGTAATGACGTTTTTGGCAGTATTTCAGATAGCGATATACTTCCTGGCTCCCGCGTCACCCTGTCTTTGTCGTGAAGCCTCACCATTGGTTGAATTTGATATACACATTAAGACGCACTTAACCTTGGAGGCGTCTCCAAAGTGTAACTCGCACAATTACACATTGCGAGTTCCCTCGAAAGGGAACTGTAACAATGTATCTTTAAAGGTAACACGATGTAACCTTGCTCTCACTTGAAATGTGTCCCCACATTTAGTTCTTGAATTTGAGGGTATTGGACCTGGAAAGTCCTTGAAAAGTTTCTTGAATTTGAAGTTAACTACGGTGTGGGAACCATGAAAATTAACTTTTAAGGGAGCACATGCCAGTGCAACTTCTGATTTATCTATCCCTAATGTTTATCATTTAATCTACATGTCAGGATCCAGCGTACCTCATTCCTGTGCCGTATCTGCACCATGCATGTATGGTACTGCTGCTCCATATCACTCCCAGAATGCATTGCTGCCTCATCAGGGGACCGCTGCGGACATTCGAGAAATGGTTTCCTCTCTTCCACCCATCAACACTGTGTTTATGGGTTCATCGGGTGGACCGGCCTGACTGTTAGGAAACAGCACTGGTTCATTATGTCTGCTATACTCACTAAAGGTGAGACATGTTTTAGCACGTGTATATATATACATGTCTATATCTATAAATCAATAACAGGGTCTGTATACAGTACATTGCTGATTTATTTTTTATATGTTGTTTGAAATAAATCGCTATTAAACATTTTATGGAAATTGCTGAACCCAGTAATAACTTAATTGTATAATAAATCAGTAACACTACAATAAGGTTGTATTTGTTAACATAGTTAATGCATTAGCTAACATGAATTATTAATAAATAATACTTATACAGAATTAATGCTAATTTCAGCATTTACTAATACATTTTCAAAGTCAAAAGTTTTAATATTAATTAATGCACAATGAACTAACATGAACAATTGTATTGGTAAATTACAGTGTTACTTGCAGCTGGTTGCCGGTAACTTAGCGTAGATTTAAATTTATGTTATTTACTGGCAAGAGTTTGTTTAAAAATAAATTTTAAATATTAACAAGTCCTTATCTTTACAGAATAAACTATACAATAACACACTCATGCAAAGCATTCTGGGAACCAGAAATCATCATCAACCTTTTTCTGTTTTTTTTTTTTTGCTTTAGATTTTGTTTCCGTGAATGCTTTGCTTCATGCCGTTATTTTAGATTTACTCTGTAAAGTCAAAGACTTGTAAATGTTTAATGTTCATTTAACTTTGAACAAAATGTTGGCAGTAAATAACATAATTTTAGATCTACGGTAAATTACCGGCAACCAGCTGCAAGTAACACTGTAATTTCTACTGATTTTTTTACAGTGTATAGCTAATGCATTTACTAACGGTAACAAATCCAGCCTTATTGTAAAGTGTTACCAAATCATCTATATTGATGCCTTTAATTTTATTGTCATTCTGTAATTTTGTATCAGCATTATTGTTAATTCTCTGAAAAAATATACTTCCCCTGAAGGTCAAAAGTTTTTTATTTAATAAATTAATAAATAAAAATCTACACTTTGAACCAGTTTCTATGTGACACATATGTAGAAAAATGTCTTAAATTATGCAACTATCTATACTTACATTTCAAATGATTTCTTGCTTGAATATGCATTCATTTGCAAAGGACGTTTCGAATGCAGTCATTACTAAAAGGAAATCAAAAGAAATAAAAGAGGTAGAAGGACACAATAAATAGACCAGAAGCAGATGTATTTTTATATATTTATATATAAATTGCTGTAGTTATGCAGCTGTTCGCCAGTAGTTTACTGTAGATTTAAATGTATGTTATTTACTGGCAACAGTTTGTTCAAAGTTAAATGAACATTAAACATAAACAAGTTTGTATCTTTACCAATTAAAACTATAAAATAATAGCCTCATGCAAAGCATTCTGGGAACCAGAAATCCTCATCAACCTTTTTTCTGTTCAGATTTTGGTTCCCAGAATGCTTTACAAGAGGCTTTTAATTTATTGTTTTGTAAAGATAAAAACGTGTTAATGTTTAATGTTCATTTAACTTTGAACAAACTGTTGCCAGTAAATAACATACATTTAAATTTACAGTAAATTACTGGAAAAACTAATTTTTACCAGTCAATGCTACAAAATAACTGAACGTATGCGTCTATGTCCTTCATTGCCCTGCCATAGATTATGAACAGGAAATGCGATCTGTGAATCTAAATCTGGTGTTATCTACATGACAAGAGATAAGTTGATTTCTTCATTGTTCACCAGGTTAAGATATACAGGTGTTGACTAAAACCAGGGTCAATAGAGGCGACCGCAAGCTGTTTGTACATTGTCACTCTTTTCATCGTGTGGTTCTTTAAATTCTGCATTGTTAGTCCTTGAACAGATGGAGGCTAATAAATCCATCATCGGCTGCTTTATTTGCATGCACAAATGATATAAAATAAATTTCTACGTATTGGTGCAAACACACCTTAGCTTAGATGAGGTTTTCTGCGTTTGTCTCTGCAAAGACGATAAATGATAAAGTCGCCGGCATTGTGCTGGTCTTTATCTACTCGAGGGGAAAATCCATTTCAGCCCTTGGACAGGAACAGATGGCTCGAAACGTAATGATTACAAAATCCTGGCGTTAAAATAGTTTAATTACAAAGTCAATAATGCCTCCAACAATTGCCTGGGCTTTAGTGTAAAAACAACAGAAGGCTGAACGCAAACTTTGGGACAATGTTTAACCAGAACTCTGCATTAGGCAGGGAACCTCCATATGCACCTACGGCAGAACAAAGATCAACAGATCCGGTGTAATTATGGCTTCTTACCATCGCTGTGTGAGAAAGAGAGATGGATTTAGTGCAGTAATGTGTGCTTACCTGAGTACTGTCACAATCAGATTTACCACTTATGGTTTTACAATCCATGACGGATCTTTAGATCTGCACGTTTACTTCTCAGCCGATGTTTTTTCGAGCTTGATTGTTTATTTTACAAACTGGTCTCTTTGATAGCAGATTTTTAACATAAAAATCACATAATATTATAATGATAAGAGCAAAGTTACAAATCATTGTGTTAAAAAATTGTGCTTTCTCATAAAGACTTAGATAAAAATTGTGACCCTCCCCCTAATGTTGTTACAAATTATTCTTGTATATACATTTCTTTGTTCTGCTGAACACAAATTAAGATATTTTGAAAAAAAGCCAAACAGATCTGGGGCACCATTCACTCCATAGTATTATTTGATCAATGGTGCCCCAGATCTGCTTGGTGATTCTTCTAATTATCTTCTTTTGTGTTTAGCAGAACAATGACATTTATACAAGTTTTTAACAACTTGAGAATGGGTAAACGATGACAGAATTTGAATTTTTTGGTGAACTGTTCCTTTAACATAATTCAGAGGTTAACACTAATACAGGAAAAAAATTGACAAAGAGCTTGTGTTTTTATGTGTAAGAGGACTGTCATGTTTTAACAAGAAAGAAACTTTCTTTTGTTTAAGTCAAATGAAGATAAAACGATGAGAGCAAATTTACAAATTATTATTAATTTGTGCTTTCTCATAAAGCCTTAAAGAGATAAAAATTGTGTCATCATTTACTCACCACAATTATTCTTGTATACATTTCTTTGTTCTGCTGAACACAAATAAAGATATTTTGAAAATGTTATAGCCAAACAGATCTGGGGCACCATTCACTTCCATAGTATTATTGGTCCCTGCTACGCAAGTCAATGGTGCCCCAGATCTGCTTGGTGATTCTTCTAATTATCTTCTTTTGTGTTCTGCAGAACAATGACATTTATACAAGTTTTGAACAACTTGAGAATGGGTAAATGATGGCAGAATTTACATTTTTCTGTGAACTATTCCTTTAACATAATTCAGAGGTTAACACCAATAAAGGAACAAATGGACAAAGAGCTTGTGTTTTTATGTGTAAGAGGACTGTCATGTTTTGACAGAAATAAACTTTCTTTTGTTTAAGTCAAATGAAGATAAAATGATAAGAGTAAATGTACAAATCATTGTTTATTTGTGCTTTCTCATAAAACCTTAAAGAGAAAAAAATTGTGTCATCATTTACTCACCCCAATTATTCTTGACAAACAGATCTGGGGCACCATTCACTTCCATAGTATTATTGGTTCCTGCTACATAAGTCAGTGGTGCCCCAGATCTGCTTGGTGATTCTTTTAATATCTTCTTTTGTCTTCAGCAGAACAAAGACATTTATACAAGTTTTGAACAACTTGAAGGTGAGTAAATAATGATAACATTTTCATTTTTTGGTGAACTATTCCTTTAACATAATTCAGCGGTTAACACCAATACAGGAAAAAATGGACAAGAGCTCGTGCTTTTTATGTGTAAGAGGACTGTCATGTTTTAACAAGTTTGTCATGTTACTTTTGTTTAAATCAAATTAAAATAAAATTAATTGTTTTAATTAACCAGTAAAGGTCACTAAAAATCTGGGGTTCACTGGGGAAAATTAGGGGTTTCAGTGTTCTGTAGGTTTTTTATCTGCCTTAAATTTTTAAGTTTAATTAAATTGGCTCTGCATGTCATTTCAACATGTATTGTATTGTTTTCTATGCTTCACTTAAACTATTTTGGTAGACAAAAATATTACTGTATTTCATTACAAAACCTAAAAATATTTAAAATATTAAATTGATGATTTTGAATAAATAATGAACAAAACTATAAACTCAGATTTATAGTTTATTTCAACTTACTATTGTTTATCTTGAGATAAGTTGTTTTTAACTTGTTTTAAAATATAGTTGAAACAATTTTATAAGTTATAACAACTTATCTAGTCAAGATAAATAATATCAAGTTAAAATGAATCGTAAATACGAGTTGACAGCAAGGCAAATACTGTTTCAATAGCATCTTATGGTGAGACTAGAACACTGAAAAAAATGATTCATTCAATTTACTCCATTGTTTTAAGGTAAGTAGTTGCAATCAATTTATTTAAGCTACATTTAAACAACATTTTTTGTTTTGTTTTGCTTTTTTATTTTTTTTTAATGTAGCTTAAATAAATTGATTGCAACCACTTACCCTAAAAAAATTGAGTAAATTGAATGAATAATTTTTTTCAGTGAAATTGCTTGATGAAACATTTTTTTAAATTCTAGAGAAAGTGACACTGACAACACTGAGGATGATAAAATAAAAAGTTAGTAGCATTTGTGTCCTTCCATAGTTTACTATTCTTAAAATATTAAAGTTTAAGTAAACCATAAACATTTTTAATGTGTTTTGTATCATATAGCACTGAATATTTAGCATTTTTCACAATTCCAGTGTTATGGATGTGATATTTGCCCAAACAAGTCAAAAGTTTTTATATAGTTTTTCAGAGAATGCATTTTATATATTGAACCATCTGTTTATGTTTTCATGAACCCCTGATGATAGAATAGCAGACAGACAAAAGGACAAACAGATGGATAGACTGACAGAAGGCAGACAAGAAAGATAGATAGATGGATGGACAGACAAAAGGTTAAATAATACAATTTAAAATAAACTTTTAAAAGACTTCACGGGTATTTAAACCACCAAAAATTTACATCTGAGAAATAGGTATGGTTAAAAACTTTTCATGCTAAGGTTGACATTTGCATGGAAATGCCCATATGAAGTTAGTCAGAGCTGATCGGCTGATACAGGTGTTTGGGTTGCCCACACAGAGACATTAATAACACACAGCTATGCAGATTGGACTGAAAGAGTTAACACATCTATCGTGTTTCCTCAACACTTGAAATTGTACGGTTGGGAGGATAAAGCTGTTTGGCAACACGTCTATGAAGAATTTTATCAACAGTGAAAGCTTTTGTCTACATTTTGCCAACAGGGTTTCTGTTAACCCTGGTTATCAAACAGTTAATAGCCAAATTAATGACTATTACATGCATCCATATCACTGCTAATACAAATACATATTTTATTACATTAAAAGCGACATTATGAACCATCAGCTATTTACAGTTCATTACAACATTGAAAGGTTTTCTATTGGTTTCTATCCAGATAACATCCCACCGAAGAACCCAAAACATTACCAATACAGAGTTACCATTAAAACCAGTATAATTCTCATTATTAACATTAAGCATGTTAGAATTAATAAGATGATCTTTAAATTGTTGTTAATTTTCACAGGTTGTGACAAAATATGAATGTCTGCTATGTATATATTTACATTTTTATGTACTTATACATAAACATACTCTTGACTATACACTAAATCCATAAAATGTATTTATTTTTAATGCAATTGTTTTCTATTCAATGATATTACCATTAGGATCAAATATGCATCAAATGTCTTTTATGGTTATCATTAGGTTTTAGGCGCTCTGTGTCCACATAGGGGCAGTGTAGTGTTGGAAATGTGCATGACCATTGGATACCCTGAACATCTTTAAAAATACTTTCTTCTTCCTAAAAACGTTTATGATCAAAGTGTTTTGGAAATCCATACAGCTGCATAAATTATGGCAAAAATGTATTTATTTCTAATATATATATAAAATATCTAAATATTTATTTTAATTCATTTTAACATCACTGTAAACATATCTTGCACTCTTAAGAAAAATGCACGGTTAAAACAAATACTCAGCATATGTTAAGTTAAAACCCAGTGGACTGATATTTAATCATTATATCTAATTAATGATTTTTTTATTTCTAAGTGATGGTTTACTAATTATCTTTGTATTTCCTGTATGTGGTTCCCTGCAGTCAATAGCTGCCGATCAGTTGATAGGTTTTGACTAACAAGTGGCCTGAGAATTCCACAACTGTATGTGTGTTAACCTGGAGCGAGCAGCAGTCTGGTGTAATAGCATTTGGAGAGCAGCAACAGACATTGTAGGCATTTCTCCCATTGGTGATAAATATCTGGGGGAATCTCTCAGGGGGTTTCTGGCACTGAAGCTCGTGCGTCCTGCAGCACAACAGTACATGCTTTTCTGAAACAAGCACATAAACTTACTGCTGGGGTTTACAGCAGGAGATGTGGTACAAACAGAAAGGGAGAAAAAGATAGATGAATGGATGGATAGGTGGAGAGACAAAAGGACAAACAGATGTACAAATGGATAGCTGGACAGAGAAACAGATAGATAGATAGATAGATAGATAGATAGATAGATAGATAGATAGATAGATAGATAGATAGACAAACTGACAGATAAATGGACGGACAGACAGATGGATAGGCGGACAAACAAAAGGACAAACAGATGTACTGATGGACAGACAAACAGACAGATAGATGGACGGACAGACAGATAGATGGATAGGCAGACATACAAAAGGCCAAACAGATGTACAGACAGACAAATAGATAGAGAGATGAAAGGAAACAGAGGCAGACGGATAGATGGTTAGGCGGACAAACAAAAGGACGACCAGATGTACAGACAGACAAACGGACAGATAGATGGTTGGACGGACAGACTGACAGATAGATAGATGGATAAGCAGACAGACAAAAGGACAAACAGATGTACAGATGGATAGACTGATAGAAAGCAGACAAAATAGATAGATAGGTGGATGGGTGAACAGACAAAAGGTTAAACAGATGGATTGATGGACAGACAGACAAACAAACGGACAGATAGACAGTCAGATGGACGGACAGACAGACAGATGGACGGACGGACAGACAGACAGATAGATAGACAAAAGGACAAACAGATGTACAGGCAGACAGATAGATGGATGGATAGATAGATGGACAGGAGGACAGACAAAAGGACGTACAGATGGATAGGCGGACAGACAAACAGAAAGATAGACAGTCAGATAGACAGGCAGACAGACGGACAGACAGATAGATAGATGGACAGACAAAATGACAAACAGATGGACAGACAGACAGATGGGTAGGTGGACAGACAAAAGGACAAACAGATGTACAGACAGGCAGACAAATAGATGGATGGATAGATGGACAGGCAGACAGACAAAAGGACAAACAGATGGACAGACAGATAGATAGATGGACAGACAAAAGGACAGACAGATGTACAGACAGCCAGACAAATAGATGGATTGATAGATGGACAGGAGGACAGACAAAAGGACATACAGATGGATAGGCGGACAGACAAACAGAAAGATAGACAGTCAGATGGACGGACAGACAGGCAGACAGACGGATGGATGGATGGATGGACGGACGGACAGACAGATAGATAGATGGACAGACAAAAGGACAAACAGATGGACAGACAGACAGATGGGTAGGTGGACAGACAAAAGGACAATACAGGCAGACAAATAGATGGATGGATAGATGGACAGGCAGTAAGACAAAAGGACAGACAGACAGACAAACAGATAGATGGAGAGACAAAAGGACAAACAGATGTACAGACAGGCAGACAGATAGATGGATGGACAGGTGGACAGAAAAATGAACAAACAGATGGGTAGGTGGACAAACAAAAGGACAAACAGATTTACAGACAGGCAGACAAATAGATGGATGGATAGATGGACAGGCAGACAGACAAAAGGACAAACAGATGGACAGACAAAAGGACAGACAGACAGACAGACAGACAGACAGACAGACAGACAGACAGACAGACAGACAGACAGATAGATAGATGGAGAGACAAAGGTCGATGTAAAAAAAGATGTACAGACAGGCAGACAGATAGATGGACGGGCGGACAGACAAACAGATGGACAGACAGATAGATGGATAGATTGACAGACAAAATGACAAACATATGTACAGACACATGGGTAGATGCACAGATAAACACATGGACAGACAGACAGACAGACAGACAGACAGATAGATAGATAGATAGATAGATAGATAGACAAACAGAAGGACAGACAGACAGATGGACAGGCAGGCAGACAAAAGGACAAACAAATGGACAGACAGACAGATAGATAGATAGATAGACAAACAGAAGGACAGACAGACAGATGGGTAGGTGGAAAGACAAAAGGAAAAACAGATGTACAAATGGACAGACAGATAAATGGACAGACAAACATATGTACAGACAGATGGGTAGGTGCACAGACAAAAGGACAAACACATGTACAAATGGACAGACAGATAAATGGACAGACAAACATATGTACAGACAGATGGGTAGGTGCACAGACAAAAGGACAAACAGATGTACAGACGGACAGATAGATGGATGGATAGATGGACAGGCAGGCAGACAAAAGGAAAAACAGATGGACAGACAGATAGATAGACAGAAAGACAGATAGATAGATAGACAAACAGAAGGACAGACAGACAGATGGGTAGGTGGACAGACAAAAGTAAAAACAGATGTACAAATGGACAGACAGATAGATGGATAGATGGACAGACAAAAAGACAAACATTTGTACAGACAGATGGGTAGGTGCACAAATAAAAGGACGGATAGGTGGACAGACAAAAGGACAAACAGATGTACAGATGGACAGACAGGCAGACAGATAGATGGACAGGCGCACAGACAAAAGGACAAATATATGTACAGACAAACAGACGGGGTAGGTGCACAGACAAAAGGACATATAGCTGGACAGACGAAAGGACAAACAGATGTACGGAGTCAAGACATATAGACACACAGACAAACAAATAAACAGACAGATATACAGACAGCTCACATTGTCTTTACTCACTATAACTAAGAACTCTGACCTTACAATGAATCTAAAAGTTAATGAACCTGGCTCTTAAATAAGAGTAGTTTATAAACCATAAAGACTATTTCTTTGTGGATCTTGCAAAATACAGAACGTTCTCAAAAGTACACTCACCCGATATTTCTTAAATAAACATTTCCTCCATAATAGTCTGGCTCATCTTAACGAAACGCTGCCAGAAAAACAAACACATTCCTGTTTCGATGAAGTCGATAAATAAGATCGAAAAAGGAGCTCAAAGCATTTATTATGAAATCATTCTTATGATGTTTAAATGTCCTAAAACATTCTGTGTCTTATTGGCTTTGTTACATTGGCATCAGTGGCTGGGTGGTACCACAACAGCATTTTCTGATTATTTTTTTTATAGCAAAGAAAATAATTTTATATAAACATGGTCTATTGTGGTGGGGCAGCTAATACACTTCTATTTTTTATTCATTAAAAACAAGCATACTCTATCTTACTCTTGAAGTACATTTATCTCATTTTAAGTATGTGTTCATGTTCTTCCTGAAAAACCGAACATAAAATCCTGTTAAAAAAGTGATTTCTTGCACCATACATTTGAATTTTACAGACCTACAGTATAGATCAACAAAAGCTTACATTATTGACACCTCCAGCATGTTGACTTTAATTTATATTCTTAATTTACAGCCTTTATGATTGTGGGAGTGGTCGAATCAGCTTAAAGGAGTAGTCCACTTTAACTCTTTCACCGCCAGCATTTTTAAAAAAAGTTGCCAGCCAGCGCCAGCGTTTTTCATGATTTTCACCAAAGTTTAATGCCTTCCAGAAAATGTTCTTCTTTAAATATATAAACATACAATATACCAAATGAAAGAACAGACCCTCTGCTTTCAAACAAAAAAACCCGTTTCATCCTACCTTCAGTGGTTCTTTTGCAATCAGCTTTTGAATATGGGTAGGTTTTTGCAAAAACACCATATTTTGAGCAAAAAGCAGAGATAATTCCATTTTTATGACAGACTTTTCATAGAGATCCCATTCAGAGCGATCTTTAAAACAGACACGGACATGCAGCAGCTTGCCATAGGGCAATACTTCCGGTTTTAAAAAGTTGCGGAAGGGCGCCACCTGGTGGATAATAGCGGTATTGCGGAAAGACGGAAAATCTCGTCATTGGCGGGGAAGCGTTTTCTCTTAATTGACGAGATATCTCGTCAATGGCGGGGAAAGAGTTAAAGATGGGGTCCATTGACTTTTTATAGTAGGAAAAAAAATACTATGGTAAGTCAATGGGCCCCATCTATACTGTAAAGTGGACTACTCCTTTAACCTCCTTTGTATGCCCCTTTCCAACCCTCATTAAAAGCCAAAATAATTACAAATACAATCACAAGATTTCTCAGTCGTGCCAACACAAATCCTAATAGCACTTTGTGCTTTATATAAACACTGAGCAGCTGGTCTCTCTTCAGCGTTTGCCTGTATGATCTCCGTTTGCAGGGGTTGTATTGCAGATGGAGTCTTTACACATTTGTCTATTAGCCGGCTGGAGTGAAAGCAGTCTATTCATAACATCATTTTAATGAGGTGAGCCGCCCATCGAGGGCCACTTAATGCAAACGAAATGAAAGTGTCAGATGGGTCAGATCAAATGAATATGTTTTTACACGCTCAAAAAATGCAAGTAAAAATATGAATGCGGCTAATTTGCCGATTAGTCTTCCAAGTCATTCATTTTTTTTGCCATTTTCAGCTGATTGATTTTGCCTAAAATGTTCAAGTCAAGGTTTTTTGTTGGTCTTCCCCAGCTATTAATGAGTTTTAGGAGGCACGAGTGAACTCCACTGATGAGTTTTGAAAAAGCAACCTCGGAGCAATAACATTTTGTAGCTTTTTGATGTTTTGCTTTTGCGTTTGGATTGTGTATGTCAAGACACCCCCCACTTGTCTTTTTTGTTACAGACCCTTTGGCTCTGGTTTGTGTGTTTCTTTTGTGAGGTTGTCCCATGTCTCTATGGCAGCCTAGATGAGGTTCAGTGAAGGCAAGACATGTGATGTCTGTGCGAGATGGCCAGGTGTGACGGCGCTCTTTTCAATGGGCTGTTGAGATGTGCCGAGACAAATCTCTTCCAGCCAAAGAATCAACGTTTATTGTGCAATGATGTTATATTTTTAGGATTGAAAAAATGGGTAACACTTTACAATAAGGTTGTATTTGTTAATGCATTAGCTAATAATGAGCAATTTATCTGCATTTATCAATTGTTCATGTTAGTACATTGTGCAATTTTTTATTTTAAATTAATATAAAAATAATTTTAGGTCTTTTTATTTCAATAGAAGCATAGAAATCGAATTGCGTGTACAAAGGAGTAAACAACGTCACAAATTTGCTCGTATAGCCTACCTATAGGATAGGTGCAAAATCTAGCATATTTTTCCTTGTTGAAATCTTTTTCAAAATCCTTCAAGTATAAATAAAAAATGAAGTCCAGATCTAAGCCCTTCTCCCTCTATTGTAAATCTGCTAATACACAAAAAAGAAATCTCTCCAGATGAACTAAACTCACTAACTGCTTTCTGGCTCTTTACTCTTAACTTTAATAGCGCTGTGCACATGCCAGGTAAAAACATATACAAACAGAAAACGATTTGCTTGCTTTTATATACAACATGTAATTAAATAAAGCATTTGAACCCTCTTGATGGGGACAATATTTTTCTAGTTCGGCCTTGAGGAAACGGTGCTCAATATCTTTGTTGAATCAACGGCATTCTGAAGGGGAACTTTCCCAGTCTTTGAGCCAGGATGAATAATTCCTACATTGGAATGGAAAAATAAATCGGAGGTCTTGCTAAATGCGCCCACACTTTATCGACAAATGTTTTTTCTTTACTGCGTATTAATTATGAATTCAGTGTAGAGGCTGAATCTTTTCATTTTCCACCAAATGGTTGCAGGTTAAGCAAAGAAAATATTTATTTAAAAATAGTTTGTATCCTGCAACACAAACCTATCAAACACATATAGAGGTGGGGTCCCATCTAGCACTTTAGCCTTAAATTTTACAGTGCATTACAAGGTATATGTTTTTATCTATCCTCCAACACATGCGATTGTTTTGGTCATTTGTCCATTCCCCCAAATACGACCAAAAGATTAGTTTACTTATTTAGAGCCTCTACCAGCAGCAGGTTAAACTTAGGGTTTGAAATTATATATTTGAATGTACTGGGGTATGATTTTCAATTTAATCCGCCGGTATTTTATTACACATTATACGTTTTCGGCATTTAGGGCAAATGATGTATCCATTTATTTATTAAATTATATAAAACACAGCCAGACTGATTTCACGGAAAGTCGTCACGAAAAATTTTATTCATTTATTTGTGTCCTTGGCACGAAATGCAGCTTTTTTTGTGCCTTAAGCACGAATGTCTTTTTCATGTCAGTCGCACAAATTTCTATGAATAGTTTTTCATGTCCGTGGCACGACTTTCGTGTCATTTTATGCATTGTTTTCTTATTGTTTTTTTACTGTAAAAAGATTCCGTAGAAATTACAGTATTACTGGCAGCTGGATGCCAGTAACTTACTGTAAATTTACATTTATGTTATTTACTGACAACAGTTTCTTCAAAGTTAAATGAACATTAAACATTAACAAGTCTTTGTCTTACAGAATATTTTAAATTTTAAATAACAGCCTCATGCAAAGCATTCTGGGAACCAAAAATCCTCATCAACCTTTTTCAGTTTTTTTCCTTCAGATTTTGTTTCCCAGAATGCTTTGCTTGAGGCTGTTATTGTAGTTTTATTCTGTAAAGATAAAGACTTGCTAATGTTTAATTTTCATTTAACTTTGAACAAACTGTTGCAGGTAATTAACATAAATTTAAATCTACAGTAAGTTACTGGCATCTAGCTGCCAGTAATACTGTCATTTCTACGGAATCTTTTTACAGTTTCTTACTATTGTCGCCCAGGGTTGGGGTTAGAATCACTTTCTGTTACATTTTTAGACATCCTAACCCAAACCCCAACTCCAGGCGAGAATAGTTTTAAAAACGAAAGAAAAACATGTAGAAACCAATACATAAAAGTACATCCGTACAAGCGACAAATAGGGGGGAAATCTTTAAAAAAGTACATTAAATGACACGAAAAAGATTTGTGCCAAGGACACAAAAACTATTTGTATAAATTTGTGCTGAATGACACAAAATAGACATTCCTGCTCAAGGCACAAAAAAAGCTGAATTTCGTGCCAATAAATGAATCAATTTTTTTATGACTATAACACGACTTTCCGTGAGATCAGTCTGGCTGTGTTTTATATCATATAATAAATAAATGGGTACATAATTTGCCCTAAATGCCTAAATAGTGTAATGACTATAACACACATTTCCGTGAGAACATGTTGCACAAAACAGTCACAACTTTTTTTCAAAAAGTATACTTAAAGGTGCCAAAAAATGCATTGAAATAATATGTTAAATTGTTCTCTGATATCTATATAGACGGTATGTAATTTTATTAAGTGCAAAAATTATCCTAAGAAGGTTTTACAGGTCCATTTACAAACCAAAGGTTTCAGTGGCGGCAAGTGACTTCTTTTTTCGAGGGAAGGAAGTTTATCACAACATGTATGTAGCCCGTCATGTGTGTGGTTCGTAATTTTAAAATATGTGTTCGGCGCGTTGAGTGATCCTGCGTGCATCAAGTGTCTTGTCAAAATAAGTGTCTGCTGCAGTAAAGGTACCAGATACTCGTATAATCTCATGCACAATCAGAGTTTACTGTTAAGGGAGTGTCTTGCATGTATTTTGAGAACGTGTGCGTCTCTTTTATCATAAATGGTTTTGACGCGTGTGCAGCAGGAACTTATTTTGACAAAACACACATTGTTCACATGACACAACAAACACATATTTTGAAAAAAACGAGCAACACACATGACACACCGAACACATATTTTGAATTTGCACCCCTTTAGACACAAGCCACCACTAATCGATTGAATCATTACCTCAGCTAAGAATGTGAAGCGCTATTGGCTCTGGCAGATTGTGATTATATAAAGAACTCAGTGATCAAAATGCACCAGCTCATTTAAACAAAGTTATCGTATGTCTTCAGTCGGAAAGGTTTGCAACATGAATTGTTTGTAATACTTTCATACTGTTGTTTTTTGTCAATTTAGTACAGTCAAAGCTGTGACTGTACTTTTACTTGCATTTTGTGTTTTATATGCGAAGTGGTTGGTTTTAGTGTAAGGGTGGGGTTAGATGCTCCAAAATTAGAACCATTTCTACATTTACAAATTCATAAAATTAAATGCATTTAATCTGACGTATAAGGCAAAAACCTTAAAACATAACCACAAGTTGTATAAGTTACTGGCACTGAGGGCACTAATCCCTTAACACGTTAATAAGGTGCTTGCACAAATAAACTATGAGGACGTAATTTTTTGAGGATGAAATTTTTGTGTACCCTGGGTTTGAACTCATTAACTTTTGTACTGCTAATGCAATGCTCTACTACTGAGCTTATACGCATCGCAAACCCCTCATAATCACGTAGCAACCATATAGTAACGCCCTATAGCATCAGCTGTGAGTTTTGCACAGGTAAGTACCCATCACATTTTCTTTCAAAAAGTATGCAGTGAAAATGCAATGAAAAGACTGCCTGCATTATTTTACCTGTTAGCCTTTTCTTGCTTGACCTTTCAATCTAACTTTCATGGAAACCCAGGAGACGAGATCGAGATGTCTTATTCGAGTCAAGAAACTTATTTTTTTATTTAGTTGGGCTTTATGTTCCCTGTGCAGCCGCTGTAAGGATCCATTACTACATGGTATAAAAGTATTATTCATTGTACTACAAGTTTTATACTGCAGCAGGTCTCACAAAAAAAGTAAGTATACACACTGCAAAAAATGATTTTCAAGAAATAAAATCTTAGTATTTTTGTCTTGTTTTAAGTAAAAATATCTAAAAAATTCTTAAATTAAGATGCTTTTTCTTGATGAGCAAATTGAACCAAGGATATAAGTTTAGTTTTTAGACCAAAAATATCAAATTTAAGTGATTTTGTGCATAAAACAAGCAAAAAATCAGCAAATGGGGTAAGCAATTGTTTCTTGAATTTTTCTTGGATATAGTGTTTAAGAAAAAATGTCAAAAATTTTTGGCTTGTTTTATGCAAAAAATCACTTAAATTTGATATTTTTGGTCTAAAAACTAGAATTATTTTCTTGGGTCATTTTGCTCATCAAGAAAAAGCATCTTAATTTAAGAATTTTTAGATATTTATACCGAAAACAAGACAAAAATACTAAGATTATTTTTTTTTGAAAATCACTTTTTGCAGTGTAGTTCAGGTTCAAAATAAAACTGCTACATTTCAATGTGAGAATAAAACTACAATGATTCTATGTTTTATGTTTTTAACTGAAATATGAGAACCTCAATAACGTAAGTGGTCAACAAATACAACTTCCAGAAGACGCACCTGAAATCCTGGCCAGGACGCGTCCCGGAAAAATGCACATTTCCTCAAGCAA